>NC_090725.1:192097246-192104746 GCF_036898095.1 Palaemon carinicauda
AAAAAAAGGCAGGATACTATTAACTTTGAAATATTTACACTCATCATAGGTAAAATCCACTTCGCTGATTATAAAAGATATTGGAAATCGCTTGAACCCCGAAGATCTCAATTGTTATGTAAACTATAAAAAGACAATTTCCCTTCTACCCAGGAACCAGAAATAATTTCTTGCAATCATAACTGGTTCTCTTTCTTCTACTTTTAATGCTTTCGCCTTCTATCCTAGTTTCTACAAATTACTGAGACTTACTACGATAAAATTTCATCGTCTACAAATTCATCCTGTCGGTACTATTTGATCTCACTGTATAAAACATATTTACCTCCGCCAGGAGGTTATGTTTTCGGTTCGGTTTGTTTGTTTGTTTGTTTCTCTGTTTGTCTGTCTGTCTGTGGACAACGTAGAGGCCACATTTCTACACGGAATCACTTCAAACTTGGCCAAGTAGTTCCCCAATGTGTATGGAAGAACTGATTGAATTTTGGTCAAGGTCACCCCAAGGTCAAGGTCACAGGGGTCACTGGTGTCACTATGACATAAGTGGCCATATCAAGAGACAGAAATAAAGCACTGACTTTTGCATAAGCCAACAGGGAAGTCCTAGTCCAGGCGCAACCCATGGGTGATGTTCAAATTTATAAAGGTCAAAGGTCAAGGTCATATTGGTGCATTATATCAATGTCATATTAAGTATCAGTGGCAAATGAACAAAGATCACTTGAAGGTCAAAAGTCAAGCAGGTCACTTGAAGGTCAAGGTCACGTGAAGGTCAAGGTCACGTGAAGGTCAAGGTCACGTGAAGGTCAAGGTCACCTGAAGGTCAAGGTCACGTGAAGGTCAAGTACATTTGAAGATCAAGGTCACTTGAAGCCAAGGTCATGTGAAGGTCAAGGTCACGTGAAGGTCAAGGTCACTTGAAGGTCACGTGAAGGTCAAGGTCATGTGAAGGTCGAAGTCACATCAATTCATGATTCTAGGACATATGGCGCTCTAGGTCACCTTGGCGGAGGTATGTCCTCTACGAGGACCATGTCCGCGTTCAGGACTTGCTCACTTGTTATTTACATGTTTTTCGTACAAGGCTCAGAATATATATATGTATATATATATATATATATATATATATATATATATATATATATATATATATATATATATATATATATATATATATATATATATATATATATATATAGTGTGTGTATATATATATATATATATATATATATATATATATATATATATATATATATATATATATATATATATATATATATATATACTGTGTATATATATATATATATATATATATATATATATATATATATATATATATATATATATATATATATATATATATATATTTCAGATGTTCGCTTCTGTTTAAGATTGTCGGCAGAATTTCCTCTCTCTCTCTCTCTCTCTCTCTCCCTCTCTCTCTCTCTCTCTCTCTCTCTCTCTCTCTCTCTCTCTCTCTCTCTCTCTCTCTCTACAAAAACGTAAAACTTGCTTTAAAAGGTCCTTCAATTACGCTATTCTAAAAGGTGACCACAAAGGGATTAGCATTTGCTTTTTTGTATAGGCCGAAAGTTATCTGGACGAAAGAAAAAAGAAAAAGAATTATCCAAGAAATGAGAAAGCTATTAGACCTGGGTTGGTCTTGCACTTTACAAATATGCATCAGCAAAGCTGTACTAGAGCGTGATCAGAAGAAAATCTCGCACCTTCACCAATCCACAATGGCGATTCTGGTGAGGAAAACTGGCCAAACCTCGGATATGAATAATGACATGTCAGAGTCTTATGTCATGCAGTAGACTACAAAGGGTTGCATTTTTTTGCTTATATATATATAATATATATATATATATATATATATATATATATATATATATATATATATATATATATATATATATATATATATATATATATATATATATATATATATAGCCCTGTAAAACATGTAAATGAATGTGTTTTATACAGTTAGATCAATGACCTTTTTAAGAGTACTATGACTTATAAATTGTTGTGCGAGATCATTGAACTCTAATATAGGTGACGTGTTTTAGCTCTGATAGATGTCGTGTCTTAAGGCAAATGGTAAGAGTATATTTTCATCACAGCCATGTCATTATCCATCGACATGGGACATGAATGGTGTCAGGTGGAATATTACGTCTGTTTGCATATGCTGTGAGCTAAGTTTTACTTTACACTGGTAAAATGAAGTTTAAGATTAAGATGCATAGATATACAAGGTCTAACACAGTAGACACTGCTGCTGCAGGAGATGATAACTAAGAAGCAGATGGTTATAGTGATTTCGATGAAGAATATAGACGAGAGCAACGTATGCAGGGTGTAGAAAATAGGTTAGATATCCTTTCCTTAACAGATTTTAGTTGAACAAGATGAGCGGCGTTCAGGCACATCATCTCCGACGTATATGAACCATGTTCAAACGCACATGAATGAAAGCAAACATGTACAGCAGAGTGAAGATACTCAATACAACGTAGTTCGAAAATTTTCCAGAACTCCAGGCAAGTGTTAGGCCTTTAGACAATCAAGAGCCTAATGAAGGGCTTCAATCGATCGAGGTGAAATAAAACAAGTACTAATCTCCAAGAAGGTAATAAAAGAGCAATTGCCCGTAAATATTCGCAGACTAGTAAACCCGTATTTATGTGGTTATTTTTTCGATGACAATCGCTTATTAACAGACATAGTGGTGGTGATACAAAGCATTCCAGACAGTTTGCCAGAAGCAAAATGATGGAGAATAACTGCCCCGATTCCAGAAAGGTGGTAGCCATGAGAGGCAGCCACCAACCCCCAAACCGCAGGAGGGGAGATCAAAGTCAGAAGGTAGGAAGAGTCTTTAGATATTGGCAGTGTGGGGTCAGGGTCACCAACGAGTGGAGTGCCCCACCCAAGGATACCCCCGCCCCCGCCATCACACTTGTCAGGCCTATGGTTATCTATCTCGAGAGTGCCCAACAAAAAATGCCAAGGGCGAGCAGGCTTTGGCACACCCACACCACATCACCCCCCCCCCCCCCCAATATCCAAGAGAAAGGAGGCAGAGGGGGGGGGGTTGCACGGGGTAGATTGAGACCCTCCATCACGACAACAAAAGCAGCTGTTGAAGAAGCGGTGACTACAATAGAAGAGGCAACCTTGGTACCCCCAACCTCACACCTGAAGCACTACTGTAGATACAGGAGCAGTGGGCAGCGGTACTGCAAGGGAGGTCATTTTCCCATGCCCACATTTCAGGATCCTAATTTGCAGCTCAGAATTTTAGCAGTCAGGAATGACCTACCACATAAGACCACTCGAGTACTGACTGATCTACACAGAAACCATCGTTTCGCTTCTTGAACAAATTATCTTCAAACTCACCACAGTCAGCAGCACCCATCATACTCGACACGTCAGAGACAAATAAACTACAGGCAAGGCCTGTAATGATTGCCAACTTTAATGTGGAATCTGTGAAGTTTACACAGGACTTTTTTTTTTCTTTTCTACCTTGGGAATTCCAGGAATTGAGGATATACTTGGTTTGAATTTTATAATAAGTAATCAAATATATATTTCCAGGGGAAATGATAGGATAAAAGTAATGACATGAGGTTGCATTTTGCCGATAGAAATTAATGAGAGAGTAAGTGCTTGTGCAGGAAGGGAGAGACAAGTAGGTAAGATAACATCTGTACCTGATAAAGGAGAAGTATTGCCTGGCCAGATGCTCCCGAGCCTATCAGTCCCCCAATCTCAGCCTCGCCTGGATGGAAAAAAGGTCGTTGTTAAACTTCATGAAAAATGGGAACACATAGTGTTAGAGGGCTTGTCAGAGCTAAAAGAGAATAGCAAATATTACAATAGGTAATTTGTCAAATAAAAGAGTTGTGTAAAGAAGTGGTTCTGTGTGTGAATTAGTTATGTGAAATTGCTAATAATGGGATCTTAGGAGCCACAACTCCAGCCCGCACAGGCTAATGTACTCAGAACTTGATTATGCAAGCACGAGAATTATGTACACCAGAATATCAACCTCTAACATTAGTAACATTGTTAATAATTATTCTGATGTAATTGCAATTGGAGACGAGCCATCCTGGAGGATTGATCGATTTCACTTTAGTGTTGAAACGGGACAGGCAAAGCCGATCATGTCAAGGCCTAATAAGGGGCCCATTCATTTCCAAAGAGAGAGAGAGAGAAAGGGTAATTAGTAAATTAAGGGAACAAGGGATTATCAAGGAGAGCAAATCTCCCTGGGCTGCTCTAATTGTAGCTGTTAGAAAGAAGGATGGCTCGATAAGATTGTGTATTGATTATAGGTAGTTGAATGCAGCAGCAAAGGCCAATCCATTTTATTGCCCTCGATCGAAGAATTACTCATGAAGGTACGGGATAATAAATATTTTACAACTATAGATTTAAAATCCGGATACTACCAAATGCCCATTCAGGAAGACAGAAAATGCAAAATGGCATTTATAACCAATGATTCAACTATTTCAGTTTAATTTTCTTCCTTTCAGTGTTAAAAATGCTCCCCGTAAATTTTTTAGAGTAATGATGGCACTGTTGTCTCCCTTAATTGGCCATAAAGCTCTTGTTTACCTAGACGATATCATGATTACAGGGAAAATGTCATTAGAACATAATAACAATATCTATAAAGTTTTAGAAGCATTGCGCCATATTGGTAATGAAATAGATTTAATCAAAGTGAAAATTTTTCTGTAAATACGTCGAATATATTAGATATTTCACCAGGCTGGGTTCCTTGGGCTTGCTGGGTATTACAGTGAATTCATAAGAGGTTTTGGAGAAATAGCGAGACCCTTAAATGCTTTAAAGAAACAAAAAGTAATAAATTGGGGCGTGGAGAAAGAAAAGGCCTTTAACCAATTGAAAGCTGCCTTAACTAGCGATGAGTCACTCGCGTATCATAGATTTGATCAACCGTTTTTAGTGATAACAGATACAAGTAGCGTAGCTATTGGTGGCGTACTTTCTCAACGAGATGGCAAAGGTAGAGAGCGACCCCATTGTTTTCATTCCAGGGCAATAAAAAAGGCAGAAAAGAATTATAGTGCATTCAACTGAGAGGCATTGGCTATTCTTTGGGTTCTAGAGAGGCATCAGTTCTCTTTATTAGGTCAGCTGAATAAGCTGCAAAATGATCATCGACCCTTACTTGATTTATTTTTCAAAGCAGACTTGACATCTAGACAAGCAAGGTGGATTGAAAGATTGTTAGAGTTCAACATAAAGGGATTTGAGAACATTGAAGGTAAAGCCAACAGAGGAGGGATGAATAAACGAACCCAAAATATTGAGGCACCTCATCATAATAGAAAATGGGATGTGAATTCACACGAGGAGCAATCGGGAAGTGAGAAACACGAGGGAAGGAGAGAGAGAGTTCGTGGCTATGTTGGCGAGAGAGAGAGAGAGAGAGAGAGAGAGAGAGAGAGAGAGAGAGAGAGAGAGAGAGCAGGAATATGTGTGGGTGGAAGAGGACATGATCAGGGGTATCGAGAAGAATACCCTGATGATGCAGGTGTGATTGACCTAGGAGGTTGGGATATAAAAGAACTCCAAGAGGAACATAAAACAAGATGAATGGATAGAAAGAGTGCAAGCAGTGATTAAACGGGGAGTCAGATAGCTTTTCATCATTTCTGAATGTGCCTCGAGAGAGATTTGGTATAGAGAATGATATCTTATATTGTGCTTATGAAAAGAGGGGAAGGGAATTTTCTGCACTGTATGTTCTCCCTCCCCTTTTAATTAATCGTGCCATTCACATTGTACATGCAAGTCCATATGCAGGGCATTCGGGGATTGATAGGACATTAAGGAGAGCACGTAAATCCTTCTTTTGGCTAGGAATTAGAAAATCTATAGAAAATTATATAAAATGTTGTCATGTTTGTAACTATTTCAAAGAACATAAAAACACTGCACCAGAAGCCAGAAAGTGGCCTGTGATTCGTATTAATTTTTATAGGATGCATATGAATATGGTAGGGCCATTTCCTATTGGTATACCACAACATAAGTATATATGGTAAATTTTTGCACATTTAAACGTGTTTCTTTCATATTTCAAATAAGCCATGTATATTAATACATTATAGTCTGGATTCTCTTAACGACCTCGGGATCAGAGCCCCAGGCGGAATCGCCCAAAGACTATAATATCAGACCGGCGGGGATTTGAACCCTCGTCCAGGATATCTGTATGCCAGTGACCATACCACTCAGCCACGAAGAAAGATAAAAGTCAATGACAATTCTTCTCTACATATACCTGTCAAATTCAGGTTTTCTGTACTTTAGAATTGAAATCAACCCATCTTCACCATCGTAGCTAATTGGTAGGTTTGGGACTTGGCATTCGATTAATGATAAATTTTTGCACATTTAATACGTGTTTCTTTCATATTTCAAATAAAGCCATATATATTAATACATTAAAGTCTGGATTTTCTTCCTGGCTGAGTGGTATAGTCACTGGCATACAGATATCCTGGACGAGAGTTCAAATCCCCGCCGGTCTGATATTATAGTCTCTGGGCGATTCCGCCTGGGGCTCTGATCCCGAGGTCGTTAAGAGAATCCAGACTTTAATGTATCAATATATATGGCTTATTTGAAATAAGTATATATGTGTATTTGTGGATGCATTTACTCGTTACACTCATACTAATGCAATGTTGGATAAATCAGCAAATTTGTTACCCCAGGCACAGTGCTCTTTCATTACTCTTCAGTGACCGCATATAGGCCATCAGGTAATGGCTTAGTGGAATCTCATAATAGGGAAGTGGTACTAATTCTACATTACTTAGTGGTTGATGATCCCCGTCATTGGCCCGCCATACTTCCTACGGGTGAGGTAGCTTTAAACATTACATATAATGCCTTTCTTTTTAGTGTATGGACAGGATCCTGAATTACCATATATGGTCATGAGTAACTGGAAACAGTAGCCAACTTACTCAACCAAACAATAGCGTGGCTATTTACTAAATCTCTTAAGGAGAGTAATGAACACCACTGAAAGATTTTTGAAAAGAGCTAATGAAAAAACCCAGCTCAAAGTATTATGGTCGGTTCAAAACCTCACCGGTAAGAGTATTTGTGGGGGATCGTGTGTATGTGAAACGGTTACAACCTAGGAAACATCAACTAGAGCCAGCGTATTTGGGTCCATACCAAGTAAAGATGGTTAAATCTAACACAGTAGTGATTAAAAAAAAATACTAATGAAGCAGTATCTGAACATTATCAGGCATACATACATATGGTTCTGGATGAAGCCGTTTCCAAAAATACCAATCAAAGTGTACCCCCTTACACCTGCATACGCGACATTCCTCAAGTTGATGAGTAGGAGGTTCTTTTTTTTCTTTCTTTTGTTGTTGATTGAATAGAGCTCATTTCTTCTTTTGACGTGTTCTAAGT
>NC_090725.1:192109746-192117246 GCF_036898095.1 Palaemon carinicauda
AGCTAGGGTTATAACTTAGCTAATAATAATAATAATAATAATAATAATAATAATAATAATAATAATAATCTCTTCACATTTTCAATACATCGACTTTTCTTACACCACGCATGCAGCCCATCTAAACACCTTGAACGTTAATCTCTCATCTAGATTTACATTCACACTTCACTCCTATAACAGAGATTTGGTGGAAAAAAATCCCTTGATATAATCTGCTAAGGCTTTCACAACGAACTCAAGAATTTGCAGTCTTGTGTACTCATCCAGCTACATAACTCGCTATTCTTATTCTCTGACTTTCCTTTTTCACATCGGATCTTTTTTCCAAAAAAAAAAGAATTTTAGTCATGCACAATTAAATCAAAAATGATCTTGAATGAAAATCGTGTAATACGGTAAAGTGTTAAATTCTGCCAAACTCTTCTTCTGAAGCTCATCAACAGAGAAAGGCTTTGCAAGATTAAAAAGTTATGGCCATATGAAAATGCGTAACCTAACTGGTAAAAAAAAAATATAACTAGGTAACTGTCTGCTCTTCTTTTGAAAAGAAAAAGATAAATTGGTCTATGAATAAAGGTTGCTGAGGTATACGAGTAGTAGGCTATGTATAGGGTTAAAAAGTAAGGCCCGCTTCACACAAGCGGTTTGAAACTATGAGGTTGTGACCCTGAGGTTTAGAAATCAATGTAGATCAATGAGGCTCTTCACACGTGGCGTGAAATAATCGTGCGGCAGAATACCCGGACGATAGTGATTTGCAAACTGCATGCACTGCTAAGCCGCTTCACACGAGTGGTTTGAAACCGTGCAGCGTATTGCCGCATGTCAAAGAACATGTCTTTACTTTATGATAATAATAATAATAATAATAATAATAATAATAATAATAATAATAACAATAAGAGTAAGGACAAATAGTATTAATCACTAAGAAATAGCAGCAAAAGAGGACTACCTACCCTTTGCAACAGGTAAACCGCTGCTACTGGAGAGGGATAACCCTCTAGTCTGAAGGGCGCCATAAACTTCTTAGGCCCGCTTCACACGAGAGGTTTGAAACCGTGCGGTTGCAACCGTCCGGTTTAGAAATCAATTTAGCTCAATGAGGCCCTTCACAGGCTACGGAAGATAACCGTGCAGCAGAATAACCGGACGGTAGGGATTTCCAAACCACTTGCACTGGTAAACCATGCTATGCTGCACATTATGAGCCCGCTTCAAACTAGCGGTTTAAAACCATGCGGCAGATTCCCGAATTTCAAAGAGCGTGTCTTTACACGAGCGGTTGTTTCCCGTGCGATTCGTTTGCATCAGGAAACAAAATACTAGACTGTCGGCGTTTGTTCGAGATGGAGGTGGCGAAGAAGAGAATGGTTTTGCGTATATGATAAACGGGATGCTTAAAAGAAGCAACTACGTAAAGGGTTGACCAACCCAATAATAATAATAATGATAATAATAATAATAATAATTCAGCAACAATCCTCCTCATTTCTTTTAACATGACGGTATCATCGCAAAACACTGATCCCCCCCCCCCCCTCTCTCTCTCTCTCTCTCTCTCTCTCTCTCTCTCTCTCTCTCTCTCTCTCTCTCCTCTCTCTCTCTCTCTCTGATCGATCGATCGGTATTTAAAGAGAGAGAGAGAGAGAGAGAGAGAGAGAGAGAGAGAGAGAGAGAGAGAATCGATCAGTGTTTTGCGATGATCCGTCATATTAAAAGAAATGAGGAGGATTGTTGCTGGAATAATATTGATTTTTATTGTCATCATTATAATAATTATTATTATTATCATTATTATCATTACTGGGTAGGTACACCCTTTACGTCGTTGCTTTTTTTTAACATCCAGTTTATCATATATGCAAAGACCATTTTCTTCTTCATGTCCTCCATCTCGAACAAACGCCGACAGTCTAGTAGTGTGAAGAGGGCTTTAGGATACTTAAGAAGTTTATGGCACCCTTCAGACGAGAGGTTTCTTTCTGTGCAGTAGCAGTGGTTCAGCTGTTGCAGAGGGTAGGCGTTCCTCTTCTGCTATTTTTCAGTGATTAATATGAATCGTATTATTATTATTATTATTATTATTATTATTATTATTATTATTATTATTATTATTATTATTATTATTATTATAATATCCGATACTGAGTGGTTGGTAGGAAACCTCAGTTTAATAAGGAACTGAAGAATTACGACAACACCAAACTATCTTATGTTTATTTGCATCACCAATAAGCAACAACGTTTCAAACATCTCTGTGTTCATAATCATGTTTCTGGGTAAAAGAAAGTAAAGTATTATAGAGAAAGCTGTACCCATATATCGTAAACGAGTAGAATTTAGAATGGGAAAAGGCATATGCAGGCAATTTTCAACGGGAAACTAGAAATTTCTTGTTTTTTTTAGATTTTATAAGAATTGACTTCGTTACTCTTATTTCATTTCCATATGGACCTCTCCATAAGATTGAAAAATTATTCAATGAGAACGAACACTTACAATCCATGTCACAGTGATCTCGCATGCTGGACTGCAAAGGTTTGGACAAAGCTGTGCCAGTTCTGCTGCAAATTCCGTTGTGATCTTGGAAGCGAGAAAAAAAAGTTTGGACAGTTAAACAAGTACAGTACCATAGAGTCAAAGATCTTTTGCAGCTTTTCTATATGATTAACAAAACTTTTTATTTTAGAGTGATTATAGAATATTATATTTTGCTTAATTTGTGTTAGGTATTTCCTGAGAATTTCATTTATTTTGGTTTAAAAATATTTTATTGTTTCATTTATAAAATAAGGTATTTTGATAAAGAGTTCAAGTTTTTTGGGGGCCAAACTTTTTTGACAAAAGAAAAAATAAGTTTTCAGGAAATGTTCTAAGTTTGTAATAAAAGATTTTGGATGGGAACCCATTGTTGGAAAACAACTTCTCCAGACAACATAATTCTTTATGAAAATTTTCTAAAGATGACGTTAGTCTAAATGCTCGGTAGAACATTGTGCTAAATGTGTTTGTTCTGAAATTATCATAGCATCTACTCAAAAAGTTAACTCCTAGAACTGTGTGAGAAGGTTTCCTGTAGATGCTGGTTCATATACCGTTATCGTGTTTTTTATTAGAATATCTAAAAAATCAATATAGCTATTCCGTTATTTATCTATGGTAAATTTCCTTTTCTGATGTCGCATATCCATATATTTTGGAAACTTTTCTGCATCTTCTTTTTTCAAATTTACAAATGTGACATATATGTGTCCATTGTAGTAAATTGGTTTAAAATCAGGTGAACAAGTATTTAATCAGAAAAAGGTGAGCCCATTGCTAAACCAACATTCTGATTGCAGTAATTTTCATTAAATATAAAGTACGTGTTATTGAGTTTCCTGAACAAGTACATTTGTTTAGAAAGATGTTATGTCCAGACTTACAATGTACTTATCCTCACTTAAGAACAAACATGTTAGAGGAACTCTCAAAACAGCACCAACTTTAACCAAAGGGAGGAAAAGTAGACGGAGATGGTATGGACATATAAAATCCTCCAATAAGGAAGATGATATGTATAGGACTATATATATATATATATATATATATACAGTATATATATATATATATATATATATATAATATATATATATATATATATATATATGATAAATTTTGCACATTTGGACGTCTTTTCATATCCAAATAAGTTATGTATTTTTGATAAACTAATTTCTGGATTCTCTTAACGACCTCGGGATCAGAGCCCCAGGCAAAATCACCAGCTTCTGACCGGCTGGGCATCGAACCATGGTCCAGGAAACTTGTATGAAAAGTGACTTGCCCCTAGGCCACGAACAGAGATAAAAGTCAATGACAATTCTTCTTTACTTATACCTGTCAAATTCAGGTTTTTTATACATGTAATTGAATATACTTGTCGTATTTAGGTTTTTTACATTGAATTGAAATCAACCCATCTTCACCATCGTAGCTAATTGGTAGGTTTGTGACTTGGCATTCGATTAATGATATATTTTGCACATTTAAACGAGTTTTTCATATTTCAAATAAGCCATATATATTATTATATCAAAGTCTGGATTCTCCCAACGACCTCGGGATCAGAATCCCAGACCAAATCATTCAAAGACTATAGTATCTGACCGGCCGAGTTTCGAACCTTGGGCCAGGATACTTGTATGACATTGACCATACTACTTTGCCACGAAGAAAGATGAAAATCAATGAAAATTCTTCTCTATTTATACCTGTCGTATTCAGGATTTTTGTACTTAGAATTGAAATCCACCCATCTTCACCATCGTAGCTAATTGGTATGTTTGTGACTTGGCATTCAATTAACGATAAGTTCTGCACATTTAGACGTGTTTTTCATATTTAAATAATCCATATATATTTTTGATACATTAGTGTCTGGATTCTCTTAATGACCTCGGGATCAGAGCCCCAGGCGAAATCACACAAAGACAACAGCTTCTGACCGGCCGGGAATCGAACCCCAGTCCAGGACACTTGTATGAATAGTGACTTACCACTCGACCACGAAGAAAAAAAACAGTCAATGACAATTCTTCTGTACTTATACCTATCAAATTAAGGTTTTTTGTACTTAGAATTGAAATCAACCCATATTCACCATCGTAGCTAATTGGTATGATTGTGACTTGGTATTCGATTAATGATAAATTTTGCACATTTAGAAGTGTTTTTCATATTCAAATTAGCCATATATTTTTGATTCATTAATGTCTGGATTCTTTTAATGACGTCGGGATCAGAGCCCCAGGAAAAATCACACAAAGACAACAGCCTCTGACAGGCCGTGAATCGAACCCTGGTCCAGGAAACTTGTATGAACAGTGATTTACCACTTGACCACGAAGAAAGATAAAACTCAATGACAATTCTTCTTTACTTATACCTGTCAAATTCAGGTTTTTTGTACTTGTAATTGAAATCAACCTATCTTCACCATCATATCTAATTGGTGTGTTTGTAACTTGGCATTGGATTATTGATAAATATTGCTCATTTAGACGTGTTTTTCCTATTAAAAAAGCCATATATTTTTTATACATTAATTGTTGGATTCTCTTAACGACCTTAGGATCAGAGCCCCAGGCGAAATCACACAAAGACAAGAGCCGCTGGCCAGCTGGGAATCGAACCCTGCAAAATTTATCATTAATCGAATCCCAAGTCACATAGTACCAATTAGCTACGATGGTGAAGATAGGATGATTTCAATTCTAAGTACAAAAAAAAAAAAAAACGGAATTCGACAGGTATAGGTACAGATGAATTATCATTGCATTTTATGTTTTTTCGTGGACAAGTGGTAAGTCACTGGTCATACAAGTTTCCTGGACCAGCGTTCGATTCCAGGCCAGTCAGAAGCTGATATTTTTGTATGATTTAGTTGTAAAGGATCTCAATTAGTCAACAATCATTTATGTTATATATCTTAGTTTTTGTACTATTTGTATTACTATTTTTTTTCTTTATTTCATAGGAATACAGAAGCATTTTAACCGAACATTGTAATAGCTAACTAATTTTTAATGAGAACATAATATCCCGTTTAATGTAGCCCAGATGATGTGGATAGATTCCCGAAAAGTTGGATAGTGGAATTAAGATACAATATGATTAGAAGTCTTCTTGCTATCCTCTTCATTATTATTATTATTATTATTATTATTATTATTATTATTATTATTATTATTATTATTATTATTATTATTATTATTATTATTATTATTATCTGTTATCATTATTATTAATATAATTATTATACGTACAAACACAAACATATATATATATATATATATATATATGTATGTATATATGTATATATATATATATATATATATATGCTTTGGTTTAATTGTCTTCCTATATCAGTTCATTGTCTGCTCTTCCTTCAACTCCTTCTTTTGCAATATCTAGGGACCTATTCTGTTATTCCTGATATCTATTATTATCTCTCCTTTTCATTATATGTTCTGTTCATGTACATTTTTTCCTTGCATGTTAGAGTATCAAATACTTAAATTTACTCTGGTATCCATGCTGCTCTTTTTCTTTAGCTTAGTGTAATCTCCTTATTATCTTTTCCGTAACTCCCCGAGTTATAACTAACTAATGTTCCAAGGCTTTAGTGAGGCTGGAAGTTTGGCAGTGCCATTTAATTAAGTAACTCTCCTTTCTAGAGAAAGTGGCAAATGACTTTTCATAATCTCATTTTTTTTTTATCAAAAGACTCTCCATTCAATGTTTATTCCTCTTTTAAGTCCGTTTTCGTGTCCTGGGAAAACACTTACTGTCTGTCCTAAGTAGGTATATTCATTATCAATCTCTAGAGGTTCGTCCATTAATACTATTTGTTGGCTCTTTGCATTTGATATTGATTTCCAGTCATATATATATATATATATATATATATATGTTACAGGCAAACTGTGTAACCAGGCATTTCACGAAATGCCTAAAACTTTTAGGCCTTTCGTGAAATGACCGATTCACTTAGGCATTTCGTGAAATGACTAAAATTTCCAGGCATTACGCGAAATGACTGAAATTTAGTAGTTCTTATTACACACTTTGCCTAATAGAATTCAGGCAAACTGTGTAATTCTGGTATTTGTTTGCAAATACCACTTTTATGTGGTTTTAAGTATATATGGGTGTTGACACGGATTCTTATACACTGACAGTTGGTTTTGAATATTTATGTTATAATTAGTATTGATTTATGTATTTCTGGTAAACATTTCCATATAATTTTTATATATTTAATTTCCATACAAATTGTAGCCAGAGTTGTTTCAAGCACAGGTGTTCAATTTAAGTTTAACTGCCTGAGAAGTTAATTTAGTTTTGTTTTAAATGGCCCCTTTCTTTGATTTCTTTTAGCTATGTGAGCAGGTATTTCACTCATTTTGATTTCTTTTAACCATAAGAGCGTGTAATTCAACAAGTAATTACCGTGATCAATATAAGCAGTTTTAGATTATAGTTTGAGAAAATTTAGGATGTAGATTTAACTAAAACTAATATCATACTCTAAATGTGAAAACATCACAACGGAGGCTGTCGACCTGTTCAAATCTTACTGCATTACCTGCCAAGAAAAGACAAAAAGAACCAAGACAAAGGGAGTTGTGGTTCGGCGCTTACTTAAGATTTAAATTTTCACTGCCAAGTCGATTTAATTGACATGCAGTCATCTCCACAAGCCCAACACAAGTGGATTATGTTGTACCAGTGCCATCTGAACAAGTCTGTCATCCTACGCCCACTCACATCCAAGAGAGTAGCTGAGGTTGCTTTTCACCTTTTGGGTATGTTCTTATTGATTGGTGATCAATGCATCCTACAATCAGATAATAGATCTGAGTTCACTTCCTATGTGGCTCGAGAGATGAAGGATCTCTGGCTGCATCTTGTGCATGGCAAGCCCCTAGAGAGGCACAAAGTCAAGGTTC
>NC_090725.1:192122246-192124746 GCF_036898095.1 Palaemon carinicauda
TGAAGGAAAGTACACCAGTTCTGTCAGTAATGGTCATATATACACTCAATATACAACCTCACCTCTCCTCCACATTGGTAATTGAATTACAAATGTGTTATATGAGGATAACATATTCTTGAGTGTCGTTAAGCACAGTGCCAGCTATTCGTTGCACATTCGGCGACAACTTTGCTGACAGGATTGAATAAACAAACAGCAAACGACGCTCGGACATTCACCCAACGCTCCCGTCATTATTCTCTTTCCTGATCCTGACAGAGGGCAAGATGCCGTTGGTTATTGATGATAGCTATTTTCATGTAAGGACATGAGGGAGTATTTTTCTTTTTTATATATTTTTAATGCATTTTATTTACGTTGATGATAGATTATGTGAACTGAATTCAATTTTTATAGTTATTAGTCTTCTTATGATTCTAAATCCTAATCTACTTCATCTATTGTTGCACAGTCAAAATAATAAATCCCTTTTTTTCAGATTCATATGGAACATTTACTTTCCCTATTGTTTATCGCTTATGGTGGGCAGACTGTGATACTTCAAAAATATTCCTTCGCATATTAACACTTACTGCACAGAGAGGGCAAAGCTAAATGGTAACCACTTGATTGATTGATTGATTTGAGGTTTTCTGGCATTATGACATCTAAGGTCGTAACCACTTGAGCTTTCAAGTCAAATACCTCTATAATTTTTCGTCCTTATATTCGGCTCGATGAAAATGTAGTTCTACCGTCACCTCTACCTAAAGTTTTGTTTTGGAAACAGTCTATTGATTACAAGGAAAAAACCGTAGCGGAAAGTTTCCTTGTTTATAGTTGGTTTACTCTTGGCCTCTTGAAATATACTTTTTCTAGCCAATGGTCCTACTTTTTATGAAGGTGTTATGTCTTCCTACTGTAAAGTAAACTCTATGCTTTCATTCTACAGATTCAAATGAATCAGCCATTGTTTAGCTGAGATTAAAGACCGCCTCACAGCCATGGCAACCAGCATTTACTATTTCTTACTATTGATACCCAGGTTTCGTTTAATTTCTAACTCTAATTCAAAAGATATATACCCTAACATCGCTAGAAATCAAGTAATTTTTACTCTAATTATTTTGCTAATAATATCTGATATATCTACCATGAAAAACTTTATCTCTTCCGTTGCACATGAATTCCTTTTATTGCCTTTTAATTCTAAAAGTTCTGATTCGTCTATTTTTATTATATTATATAATTGTGGTTGGTAGTTCCTCAGTATGTCATTTGGCGTCCCTTTTGTCTCTCTTGCTCTTAGTCTCTGCACAGCGTTACTCTGATGGTATAAATGTCGAGATGTCGAAGGTAAATTATTACCAAATTGAGTCTATAATCTAATTTGTGGTTTATGCATACATACTGAGTGGGACTTTACTATATGCTGCCAATTGAAACTAGGTTTACTGAAGGCTGATATCAGTTTGCTTAATAAGTACCTCAATATCATTTAAGCTAAGATTATTCTCAGTAACAATTTAAGTAACCACCAATGGGCAAATGTCGTTTGAATTGATAATAAAAGTCTATAAAGCCAGTATACAAATTCATCCACACTGTGTTATACCATGAAATGGAGAGAGAGAGAGAGAGAGAGAGAGAGAGAGAGAGAGAGAGAGAGAGAGAGAGAGAGAGAGAGAGAGCGATGGATCTATCTTGGATAACGAATAGAACGAAGGACGTCTTTCGGCCGTGGTACTCATATGAAGGAAAATGTGGTCATAAAAAAAGAAGACGAATTACACAAGTCCAAATGTTTTTGGGAATGTAGTGGATGCAGACAAAGAAGAAGAAGAAGAAGACGTAGATATACAGTACATTTCACTATAATCTTTCCTAAAACACAGTAGCAAATGATCTATGGCAAAAAATAAAAATAAGAAGATTAGCCGAACGTTCTTGACCATTACAGTCATTTTGGAATCACCGCCGATCAACATCATCCACAAACATCCTCATTTGGTGGTCCCTTGCCCCTTTCCTTCCAATTATGATGCTCTAAAACTGAACATTTAATGAGAATCTCTCATCTCTCTCCCATCTCTGATTGAGTAACCCTCTTCTCCTCTCCCAATTACCAAGAATTCACTCTCCACCCATTAAGCGATGTATTTGGAAGGGAGTCACATCTCATCAATTTTTTTCCAAATAAATAGAAGATATTTAGCTTACAAGTAGATGCTACCTTTAAAACTTAATTTTGATTTTTTATTGACAAATAATAAAGCGTTGCACACCAATTCTAAGATGTAAAACATAGGATGGATAAATTATATTTTATACGAAATATGGTAATTTCATGTTTTTTGTATTATATTTTTTTTTTCTGAAAAATAAAATCTTTGAAAAAATCAAACACATATGCAGTATAAGATATCATGTGTAATCATAATGCCCAGAATCCATGGAATATTCAAGTTCATGAAAATTATGAAAAGCAGAGTGAAATATGACGATTTGAACTCCTATG
>NC_090725.1:192134746-192144746 GCF_036898095.1 Palaemon carinicauda
GGAGAGATTGTTTCTATTGTTTCTGAGATGTCAGACATCCATTTGTTTATTGCTGAGTTTATTGTGTTTTCTTTTGTGGTTTCATTATTTTTCAGATAAATTTCTTGTTCTTGTGTGAATATTTTCCTAGTTATTTCAAAAGTGATATAACACATATTTCTTGAACAACTAATTAGTCACTTAGAAGAAATAAAAGCTTTGCCAGACAACCAATCTGCTTACAGAAAATTATACTCCACGGAGACAGCAATATGTTGTAAATGATATGCTGGAAATGATGGATGAAAACAAATGTGGTATTTTATTATTACTTGATCTTAGTTTTGTTTTTGATATAGGTGTGCATGAACTGCTACTAGATTATTTATGCTCCAACGGTATTGAAGATAAAGCTTTTGAATATTACTGTGTGCATATTGGAAATTCTTAATCATCATGTAAACCATTATACAGAGGGGTACCTCAGGGAAGTGTACTAGGCCCAATCTTATACCCTATCTATGCTATTGGTCTATCAAAAATACTGCAAAGGTATGGAGTGAGTTCAAACTATTTGCAGATGATAAATAATTTTACCTCTCCATAAATGATATACTGTAGACGACACTACCCGTTGATATACTACCGCTAGAGAGTTTTTTTTTTTTTTTTTTTTGACTGGCCAGACAGTATTTCATTGGATCATACTCTCTGGTTATGGCTCACTTCCCCTTTGCCTACACATACACTGACTAGTCTGGCCTTATCTTCATAGAGTCTCCTCTGTCTTCATACACCTGACAACACTGAGATTACCAAATAATTCTTCTTCACCCAAGGGGTTACTGCAAGGTAATTGTTCAGAGGCTACTTTCCTCTTGGTAAGGGTAGAAGACTCTTTAGCTATGGTAAGCAGCTCTCCTAGGAGAAGGACACTCCAAAATCCAGCCATTGTTCTCTAGTCTTGGGTAGTGCCATAGCCTCTGTACCATGGTCTTCCACTGTCTTGGGTTAGAGTTCTCTTGCTTGAGGGTACACTCCGGCACACTATTCTATCTAATTTCTTTTTTTCTTGTTTTGTTAAATTCTTATAGGTTATATAGGAAATATTTATCTTAATGTTGCTCCTGTTCTTAAAACATTTTAAGTTTCCTTCTTCCCTTTCCTCACTGGGCTATTTTCCCTATTCGGGCCCCTGTAGCTTAGCAATAAATAATGATAATAATAATAATAACTGATTTCTTGCTATTGTTATGGAATAAATGGCAATCAAACACTTATAATTAAAAGAGAATAAAACTGAGTTTATGGTAGTTGGAAAGAAAAACAGTGTATCTCTTGACTGTAACTTGTCTTTTAATGCCGAAATAAATAACGTAGTAAAAAGTGTTGATTATTATCGAAGAAATATTGCTTTTATAAAGAAGTACCTGGATAGACATTCTGTAAAGCAAGTTGTGATAAGCTGTGTTGTTACCAGGACTAACTGCTGTAGCTCCATCTATTAACATTTACCAAAAGTGCAACTTAAGAAATTACAAAACACGATAAACAGAAGAGCAAGACTGACAAAAGGTGCCCCACCCCGATGAAGGATCACACCTATACTAAATAATTTACAATGGCTGCATATTAAAGCGAGAATTTAGTTTAACATATGTACAATAACCTATCAAGTTACCAGAACCGAGCGCCCAAAATATCTAAGAGAATTTCATTGCTACATATTATGCAGACAACAAATCGTGTTCACAAGGGAATACTTAAAGATAGTTTCAAATTATTGGAACTTAGATGTATGTCTACTGTAGGCTCTGGAGCCATTATGTGGCCCGAAACTATACAATAGGCTCCCACTAGACATCCGGAAGGCGGAATTATTGAGGCTTTCAAGAAGAAACTGGAGACTTTCTTGTGCTCTGTGTGCTTCATTAGCGTGGATTTGAAAATAAACGACCAATATGTGGTATGTAATGCTGGATGCCTTGAATGAACATGGTAAAATGGCTGGAGGCTCTGTAGGGAAGGGTTCCTCTGCAGTATAAGACCAGAAAAGCACCCTTAATATTAAGTAAGTAAGTAATTTAAAGGAATATTTCCTTTCAGTTGGAGTGTTGTGCTTAATTTCCATAAAAGTAAAACTTGATAGACAAGAGTTTAACATATTTGATGTTATTATATTATGACATTTATAAAGAGCTTCATTCAAGAATTGTGAATTTTTTCTTTAAAAATTAATTATAAAATTATCCAAAAAATTTATAAAAAAAAATCCAAATTACTTATTTTGTAAACTAAAATAGCCTACTTTATTTAAATGAAAATTATGTGGGCTTATGATTAGATAAGAACAATTAAATTCTTACATCATCATTTCAGACAGACAGACAGACAGCAAGAGAGAGAGAGAGAGAGAGAGAGAGAGAGAGAGAGAGAGAGAGAGAGAGAGAGAGAGAGAGAGAGAGAGAGAGAGAGAGAGAGAGAGTATCAGAATGCATTCATATAGCTGATGACATATTGCAATAATTTTGTCATGCATTTTACATTATTAAATGCTACATACTCATGCACTCTACTTAACCGTATAATGTTTTAGAGTGTTTTTTAATAGTTTGTATTGCTAGTATCTTTATATGTTGACCATTATATGCCATCAATGCCGAATGATTAGCAGTTATTGGTAATGACGTTATTGTGTATATTTATTGTTTCTCTTGCAACCATGCTTCCATCATTATTATTTATGGTATCGTACTGGAGAGTGACATACTATTGCTACATTAATATACAGTATACAGTACTTTTAACTTTTATACTCAGCAGTTTGCTGTAGTGAAATACATTAAAAGGCTTATACGTATATGAGAGAGAGGGAGAGAGAGAGAGAGAGAGAGAGAGAGAGAGAGAGAGAGAGAGAGAGAGAGAGAGAGAGAGAGAGAGAGTAATTTTAATATTGACAGCATAAGATTTGAATGTACCATACTATATTATTATTATAGTATAGAATATTTACTGATGAAGAGTATTTCAAATTTAATGTGTAATTACATTGCTCAAGTTATTATTGCCTAATAGGCTATCCTTGAAATTTCACTACAGCGTAGTTGCTCAGAACGTAATGCTAGTAGATAAGGATTTTTTACTTCGTATCTCTCTCTCTCTCTCTCTCTCTCTCTCTCTCTCTCTCTCTCTCTCTCTCTCTCTCTCTCTCTCTCTATATATATATATATATATATATATATATATATATATATATATATATATATATATATATATATATATATATATATATATATATATATATATATATATATATATATAAATATATATATATATATATATATATATATATATATATATATATATATATATTATAAATATATATATATATATATATATATATATATATATATATATATATATATATATATATACATATATATATATGTATATATATATATATATATATATATATATATATATATGTATATATCTGTATGTATATATATATATATATATATATATATATATATATATATATATATATATATATATATATATATATATATATATATATATATATGTATATATATGATAATTTAACATATTTACTCGTGATATTCACTTATCAATATAGGCCATAAATCCCTCTCATTACCTTATTCGCTCTGCTTTTGGATCAGACCAAATCAAAGGGGGAATTAGTTTTATGATAATAGCTTCTGGTCGGCCAAATATTAAAACCATAATCAAGTCGAAACTGAGGTTAAGTGACTCCTTGTTTACCACTGGTTGTCTTTGATTAAGTCGGAGTCATCGTAATATACCAACCGTGTGTCACACTATCGTACGTAGTAACGACATTTCTTTTTTTTATATACTATGCTTTGTCTCCACTCTCCCCTCGCACTGATATGGACCTGAATAAACATGTCTGTTTTTCTCACCGTTAACTGTTAACAGAACCGGTTGTCGGTTGAACATGAAATTGCCTGTTATGTTTTTTTGTTCTTTTTGCCTGGACTTTATGTATATATATACTGATGTTCTGTAATAAAGTTACTCAGTTGCTTTCATCCTGCCTTCTTAGTCACAGCCTCTTTCGGCCGTCACATTGGTGACCCCGGAAATCGACTCGCTTCTCCCACCTTCCAAACCCGCTCCCCCCTCGGTCATTGGTACTATGGTGGACTCCACGGATGTTGGCACCGCCCCATTGAAACTTTCGTCGTTCGCCAACGGACAGCTGTTTGCTTGGTTTCAGCGCTCAGAAGTCCAGTTCCGCATCAAGGGCGTGACTCGCTCAACCACCAAAGCAAATTATGTTCTCACGGCGATACCCGAGGACACCTTCCCGGAAATATCTGACTGGCTTTGTGAACAAGGAGACACCCAAATAGCGTATGACACCCTCAAAACATACCTTCTGCAGCAGTACTCGCCGTCGCCAGCCGCCCGTATACCAAAGCTTTTCCAGCTCTCTCAACAACCGTTGGGGTACCAAAGGGCTTCGCTCCCCTCAGGGAAATAACCAGTATCGCTCGCCTGTAACCTGCCGCAGATGGCTCTCCTCGTGAGTTGAACCTACTTCAAGCCCTTTGGATGCGCCGTTTACCTGAACCTGTACGCGCTGCCATACCCAGTGTCAATAGTTTACTCATAAAGGACTTGATGACCAAAGCTAACGCCCTTATGGACAGCCACTTCATGAATTTTAAGACCTCCATCAACGTCTCCACTCCTGCCAAAGAGGATGCCTATTCAACGTCAACCAAAGCTGACATGAACAGCGTAGGACATACGCGCCTACCCCGTGACGTGCCAGAGCAGCAACAAAGCCACCCATCACCCACCACTCGCTCGCGCCCCAACCAACGACTTCAACAGCCACTTACTGCTGCCCATCGGTCGCAGTTTTGCTACTATCACAACAGATTCGGGGCATCCGCGAAGAAATGTACCAAGGATTGTCAGTGGCCAAAAAACCTGTAAGTAGGCCATCGCTTGTGGCGGTGGCATCCCATGTATCTAATCTTTTCTTTTTACATGATGCAGGAACGGGGCTGCGATTTTTGCTAGACATGGGTTCTTGTCGTTCTCTTTAGCCAAGGAAGCTCTTCAGGACATGACGTAGTCTGTCTACGTCTGCCGACGTCCACCTGGTAGCTGCCAATGGATCTGCGATACCCACCTATGGTTACAAGAACATCGCATTATTGTTTGGAAACGGTAAATTTCATTGGAAGTTTCTCGTTACTGACTTCACATTGCCAATCCTCGGTGCGGATTTCCTCTCTCATTTCCACCTTCTGGTCGTCGTCACCCGCCAACGATTGGTCAACGCAGACTCATACTTGTCGATACCTCTTCAACCCTCCCCTCCAACCTCGCTCTCCACATCAGCGCACCCATGGATGTCTACGGCCACCTCCTCACATCTTACCTGGAAGTTTTCTGTCCAGAACTTCGCCAATCACCCACAGCTCCTGCCAAGCACGGTATTTATCACCATATCAAGATACCGCAATCTTCGTAAAATTCAGACGTCTGGCACCGGATCGACTGACAGCCGCCAAACAGACGTTCCCTGAAATGGAAGAAATGGGCCTTTGCCATAAGGCCTACAGCCATGGTCGTCACCCTTACACATAGTTCTGAAGAAAGACGGCTCCTTCCGTCTGTGCGGGGATTACAGGTGCCTGAACATGCAAACAGAACTGGATCACTACCCCCTCCCAAACATCGCCGACGTCACCTCCTTCCTGCACAAAGCGAAGGTTTTCTCCACACTGGACCTCCCATGAACACAGAAGACATCCCCAAGACTGCCATCACCACTCTGTTTGGTACATACACCTTCAATTAATTCTGTTTCGGCCTTCGTAATGCTGGGGCCACTTTTCAACGTCTCATGGATGGCATCATAGGGGACCTCCCCTTCTGTGTATGTTATGTGGATGGCATACCTGTGTTCTCTTCATCAAAAGAGGAACACCTCCGTCGCCTGCGCATCGTGCTCGACCACCTGCAACAAAACGGCCTTGTAGTCTGGTACGACAAGTGTACCTTTGGCGCCAACGAAGTGTCGTTCTCAGGGCACCGCATCACTCCTGAAGGTCTCCATCCCCTCCCTGAGAAGGTAGCAGTTATTCAGAACTTCCCCACACCCTCGACCATCAAAGCTCTGCAGGAATTCTTGGTCATGATCAACTATCATCACCATTTTCTGCCGTCCATTGCCGCCACTCTTGCTCCCCTCTATGCCTCCTTCAAGGGCAAGCCAAAAGACTTGAAGTGGGGTCCCCTTTAAGAAGCGGCCTTCCGCAATGCATAGAAGGCCCTATCAACCGCTGCTGCTCTCACTTTTTCAATCCCACATGCCCCTCTCCTTCTCTCCACCGACGCCAGTGACGTCGCTATTGGTGCATTACTCAAACAGGTGGTCAACGGCTCGCCCCATCCATTGGCCTTCTTCAGCAAAAAACTGTCCAAGGCAGAATCGGATTATTCTACCTTCGATCGTGAATTGCTGGTGGTGCACTTGGCTGTTCGTCACTTTCGCCATTTCTTAGAAGGTACGCCCTTCGTCATTCACACAGACCACATGCCTCTGGTGCACGCCTTCACTCAACAGTCTGATGCCTGGTCCGCCCGTCACCGCCGACATCTCTCCGTCGTGGCTGAATACAATTGCACTCTTCAACACGTCCCTGGAAAAATTAATCCAGTTGCCAATGCTCTGTCAAGAAACATGTTGGCTGCCGTTCAACTGGGATTGGATTACAACACCTTGGCTGAAGCCCAACAACAGGATCCAGAGTATCAAGCATGTAGGACATCCTGCACATCCCTCCATTGGGAAGACATCCCCCTCGATGACTCCAACACCACTCTCCTCTGTGACGTCAGTACTGGTAGACCGCGACCTTGGATTCCTGCTGCCATGCGCCGGCAGGTGTTTGATTTCATTCACGGCCTTTCACATCCCTCGTGCCATTCTACTGGACAGCTGCTGAAGACGAAGTTCATTTAGCACGGCATTTCTAAGGATGCTAAGTATTGGGTCCGCGCCTGTACTTCTTGCCAAACTTCCAAAGTACATCAACACACGGATTCAGGAGTGGGCACCTTTCCTCTACCTCAGCGTCGTTTCGCCTACATTCACGTCGACATTTTAGGCCCCCTATCCACATCACAAGGACATCGCTGCCTGTTTACCGTCATCGACCGCTCCACTCGTTGGCCTGAAGCCATTCCTACGGAAACTGCAACGTCTGCCTCATGTACATCTGCATTACTCTCAGGATGGATTGCAAGATTTGGTATCCCTGAGCATATTACTTCTGACAGGAGTACCACTTTCACCTCTCAATTGTAGACATCATTAGCAAATCTCCTGGGTCTCACCCTACATCAGACAACTGCCTACAACCCCCTTACCTTACCTTACCTTATTGCCTTATTTTTTTGTTTGTGTTCCCCCAGGTCCCTCAGTGTGAGGCATCTCGTATATCCACCAGAGAGTTGCTAATGCATCTTCCGGTGTATTTTGCATCTTCCAGTCTTGCATGGTCTGGGATGCATCTTAGGTATTTATTGAGCTTATTCTTAAACACATCTACGCTCACTCCTGTTATGTTTCTTAGATGAGCTGGCAGCACATTAAATAGTCGCTGCATTATCAATGCTGGTGCGTAATGGATTAATGTCCTGTGAGCCTTTTTTAGTTTACCTGGTATATTTTTTGGCACTATTAATCTACCTCGGCTTGCTCTTTCTGATATTTTTAGCTCCATGATGTTTTCAGTAATTCCTTCTATTTGCTTCCATGCTTGTATTATCATGTAGCATTCTCTTCTCCTTTCTAGACTGTTTAGTTTTAAAAATTGCAGTCTTTCCCAGTAGTCAAGGTCCTTAACTTCTTCTATTCTAGCAGTATAACACCTTTGTACACTCTATTTGCGCAATATCCTTTTGGTAGTGTGGGTACCATATCACATTGCAGTACTCGAGTGTACTACGTACATAAGTTTTGTAAAGCATAATCATGTGTTCAGCTTTTCTTTTTTTAAAGTGTCTGAATAACATTCCAATTTTTGCTTTACATTTAGCCAACAGTGTTGCTATTTGGTCGTTGCATAACATATTCCTATTTAACATTACACCAAGGTCTTTAATTGCTTCCTTGTTTGTGATTGTCTCATTATTAGGTCCCTTCTATGCATATACCATTCTTTCTCTGTTTCCATAATTTATTGATTCGAATTTATCGGAGTTAAATACCATCCTATTTATCTCCGCCCATTCATATATTTTGTTTAGATCTCTTTGTAGTGAGTTCCTATCTTCATCACAAGTAATTTCTCTACTTATTCTTGTGTCATCGGCGAAACTTCTCACTACGGATTTTTCAACATCACAGTCTATGTCTGAGATCATAATAACAAACAGCAGTGCAGCTAATACCGTACCTTGTGGCACACCAGATATTACCTGGGCTTCATCTGATTTCTCATCATTTGCAACCACTATCTGTTTTCTGTTTTGCAGGAATTCTTTTACCCATTTTCCTATCTTTCCCACAATATTATGCTTTCTCATTTTTTTCTCTATTATGGTCTACCTTGTCAAAGGCTTTTGCAAAATCTAGATAGATCACATCTGTGTCTTTTTCATTTATCATATTTTTGTATATGTTTTCATAGTTGCTATCAGTTGGGTCTGTGTACTTTTTCCAGGCACAAAACCGTGTTGAACTATATTAAACAAATTATTTTTAACCAAATGGTTCATTATTTTCTTTTTTATTACCTTCTCATACATTTTCATAATATGTGATGTTAGACTAACAGGTCTATAATTGCTTGCCTCTAGTCTTGATCCACTTTTGAAGAAAGGGGTTATATAAGCTAATTTATGTTTAACATATATCTCGCTCATATCTACACTTTGTCTTAGCAGTATTGCAAGTGGCTTCGCGATAGTGTTTGCAGTTTTTTTTAGCAAAATCGCTGGAACTCCATCTGGTTCGGCTGCCGATCTATTTTTAATTTCGTTTATAGCCTTGACAATATCTGCTTCATTAATATCTATATCCGTTAGATATTCAACATTTTCTTCTCTCATTTCTGTTTCATTATTCTCATTCGTAATTCTTGGCGTGAACTCACTCTTATATTTTTCTGCTAATATGTTGCATATTTCCTTTTTTTCATTCGTTAGCCGTCCTTAAATTCTTAGAGGGCCTATTTCTAATCTCCCTTTATTCATCTTTTTTGCATAGGAGTAAATTACTTTGGTTTTTTTTTTATCTTTTGAAGTGTCCTTTCTTCTAAGTCCCTTTTTTCATTTTCTTTTGACTGTATAATCTTTTGTTCTTCATTTTCTATCTTATATTTTATTTCCATCATTTTCCACACATTTTTTTCTTTTGCAAGATTTTTCTTCCACTTTCTAATTTTCTGAAATAATATCCTTTTGTCTCTTGGTATGCACGACTTTTGTTTATTGTTTTTTTTTCGGTACATATTTTTCAACAATTTTCCCCAGTATTTTGTACAGTATGTCCGTATCTACCTGTATATTATCACTTACAAATACCTTTTTCCAATCTTTATTCAGTTCTTCGTTTATTTCTGACCATTTTATATTCTTACTGTAAAAATTATATTTTCCATATCCTTCCCAAAGTTTTGTGCTTTTATTAATTCTGTGATCACTTGCTTTGGAATGGACTATCAAATCTATGACATTGTGGTCTGAAATTCCCGTGTTATACACTACTACTTCTTTGACATAATTCACCTCATTCACAAATACTAGATCTAGGACATTTTCCTTTCTTGTTGGAATGTGGTTTATTTCTTGCATATTATGTTCTAATAGCATATCATGAAGCTTTTCAAATTGCCTCTTATCTTCTGCGCTACTATTACTCTCTTTTTTATATGTATACATACAACCACTTTCTTCTATCCGTTCTTTCCAATCCACGAAAGGAAAGTTAAAATCTCCGGATAGG
>NC_090725.1:192149746-192154746 GCF_036898095.1 Palaemon carinicauda
ATCTGCATTCACTTCACCTCTCAGTTACAACCTCATGGTTCACTCCCACATTGGTGACCCCCGAGTGACCAGCTCCCTCCTACCTTCCCCCTCTCTGCCATGACTTACTGTTTAATGATGCCGCCGTCCGAAGCTGACTCTCCTATCAACACCACTCCCAGGAAACTACTGCCCTTCACCAGCATTCACCTGGTTTCAGCAAGCACAGGTCCAATTCCACATCAAGAGCGTGACTCGTTCAAGCACCAAAGTAGACTATGTTCTCGTTAAGATCCCCGAGGACACTTCCCAGAAATCTATAATTTTCTTTACAAACAAGGAGATATCCCAATAGCATACAGCACCCTCAAAACATACCCTCTGGAGCAGTACTCGCTATCTCCAGCCGGATGTATAGCCAAACTTTTTCAGCTCTCTCAACAACAGTTAGAGGAACAAAAGGCTTTGCTTGCCATCAGGGAAAAGACCAGTATCACTCGCAACCTGCCCCACACGGCTTTCCTCATGAGGTGAACCTACTACATACCCTCTGGGTACGACGCTTACCTGGACCTGTATGCACTGTCCATACGCAAGGTCGATGTTTTTCCCATAAAGGATCTGATGACTAAGGTGGGCGCCCTTATGAACAGCCACTTCACCACCTTCAAGACCTCCATCAACGCCTCCACTCCTGACAAAGAGGACGTGTCAGAGCGGAAACAAAGCTGCCTACCACCCACCACTCACTCACTCCCGAACCAACAGCCTTTACAGCTGCTTACTGACGCCAATCCACCGACGTTATCCTACTACCACTCAAGATTCGGGGCTGTTGTAAAGAAATGTGAGAATGGTTGTCAATGGCAGGAAAAACGTAAAAGTAGACCAATACTTGTGCCGATGGCCTGCCCTATCACTAATCTTTTCTTTTCATATGATGTAGCTTCATAAGTAGTAGGTTGGCAAGGGCGCCAGTCACCCATTGAGATACTACAGCTAGAGAGTTATGGGGTTCTTTGACTGGTCAGACAGTACTACATTATATCCTTATCTACGGTTATACTTCACTTTTCCTTTGCCTACACATACACCGAATAGTCTGGCCTATTCTTCACAGATTCACCTCTGCCCTCATACACCTGATAACACTGAGATTACCAAACAATTCCTCCTCACTCAAGGGGATAACTACTAAACTGTAATTGTTCAGTGGCTACTTTCCTTTTGGTAAGGGTAGAAGAAACTCTTTAGCTATGGGATACAGCTCTTCTAGGAGAAGGACACTCCAAAATCAAACCATTGTTCTCTAGTCTTGGGTAGTGCCATAGCTTCTGTACCACGGTTTTCCACTGTCTTGGAGTAGAGTTCTCTTGCTTGAGGGTACACTCGGGCACTCTATTCTATCTAATTTCTCTTTTTCTTGTTATGTTAAGTTTGTTAGTTTATATAGAAAATATTTAATTTAATGTCACTGTTCTTCAAATATTTTATTTCTCCTTGTTTCCTTTCCTCACTGGGCTATTTTCCCTGTTGGGACCCTTGTGCTTAGAGCATCTTGCTTTTCCAACTAGGGTTATAGCCTAGCAAATAATGATAATAATAATAATACGGGCTAGCAATTTTCGGTAGACACGGGTGCTTGCCGTTCTCCTCTGCCAAGTTCACTTTCCAGGACATGACGTAGTCTAAGTATGCTGAAGTCTACCTGGTAGCTGTCAAGGGATCTTGGTTACCCATCCACGGTTATGGAAACCTCACATTATTGCTTAAAATCGACAAATATAATTGGAATTTTCTCGTTTCTGCCATAGCATTACCAATCCTCAGTGCGAATTTCCTCTCACATTACCACCTCCTGGTTGATGTCCCTCACTGATAGTTAGTCAGCGCACTCTCTTGATGTTTAGCTCCCTCCAACCTCTCTTTTCACATCAGCACACCCATGGATGACTACGCCCAACTCCTTACATCATACTTGTAAGTTTTTCCTCCAGAACTTCACCAAAAGCCCATGGTTCCCTCCAAACATAGTATTTATCATCATAACAAAACGACGAGGCCCCAAGTGTTCACCGGATTCTGTCGTCGGGCACCGGGTTGTTTGGCAACCGCTAAACAAACGTTCGCCAAAATAAAGGAAATGTGCCTTTGCAAAAAGGCCTCAAGCCGAAGGTTGTCACCCTTCCACATAGTCCTGAAAAAAAGAAGGATCTCTGCATCCGTGAAGGGATTAAAGATGCTTTGACTTGCAGATAGAACCGGATCGCTAGCCCTACCAAGCATCGCTGATGGGACCTCCTACTTACACAAAGAGAAGCTTTTCTCCATGCTTGACCTCCTTAAAGGGTACTATTAGGTGCCCATGAATTCAGAAGACATCCCTAAGACAGCCATCACCACCCCATTTAGTACATACATATTCCTTGGTCCTGATTTGCCTTTTGTAATGCTGAGGATTCTTTTCAACGTTTAATGAATGGCATCTTAAGGGCCATCCCCCCCTTTTTATATATGTTATGTGGACAACATATTTGTGATCTCTTCCTGCAAGGAGGGACACCTAATTCACCTAAGCATCGTGCCCAACCGCCTACAACAGAACAGCCTTGTAGTCTGTTACAACGAGTGTACCTTTGACGCCAGCTAAGTATCATTCTTAATGCACCCCCTGAAGCAGTCCAACTCCTCCCTGAGAAAGTAGAAGCCATTCAGAACTTCCCCACACTCTCGACCGTCAAAGCACAGCAAGAATTCTTGGCCAAGATAAACTATGATCCCCATTTCTTGGCAGCCATCACTGCCACTCTTGCCCCGCTCTACACCTCACTGAAGGATAACCTTAAATACCTGAAGTGGAGTCCCCGTCAAGAAGCGGCTTTCTGCAACACAAAGAATGCCCTATCAACTGCTATCACTTTTCCCATGACGTATGCACTTCTTCTCACCTCCGATGCCAGTGACGTTATTGGTGCAGTACTTGAGCAGATGGTCAACGACTCATCCCTCCCATTGGCCTTCTTCACTAGAAAACTGTCCAAGGCGGAATCCAGTTACTCTACCTTTGGCAGCGAATTACTCGTGGTGCACTTGGCTGTTCATCACTTTCGCAACTTCTTGAAAGATACTCCCTTCATCATCTTCATTGATCACATGCCTCTAGTGAACGCATTCACTTGACAGTCTGACACCTGGTCCGCCCGTTAACGCTAACATCTCTCTGTCAATAGCACCCTTCAACACTTCTCTGGGAAAATTAATCCCGTTGATGATGTCCTGTCAAGAAATACATAAGCTGCCACTCACCTGCGATCGGATTTCAATGCCCTGGCAGAAGAGCAGTGAAAAGATCCAAAGTACCAAGCCTGTAGGAAATCCTTCACATCCCTCCGTTGGGAAGACGTCCCACTTGACGACTCCAACGCCACCCCCCCTCTGTGACGTCACCACTGATAGACCGAGACCGTGTATGTCTGATCCCATGTGCTGACAGGTGTTTAATTTCATTCATGGTCTTTCATATACCTCTCGCCGTATTACTGCAAAGCTACTGAAGACGAAGTTCACTTGGCATGGCATTGCTAAGAGTACTAAGGATTGGGTCCATCTCTGTACTCCATGCCAAATTTCAAAAGTACATCGACGCATGGATTCAGAATTGAGTACCTTTCATCAATCTCAGTGTCATTTTGCCCACATTCACGTCCATGTAGTAGGCCCCCTACCAACATCACAGGGACATCGTTACCTGTTTATTGTCACGGACCACTCCACTTGTTGGCTTGAAGCCATTCCCTAGAAACCGCAACATCCATCTCATGTACATCTGCCTTACTCTCAGGATGGATAGCGAGATCCGGTATCCCTAAACATATTACTTCTGACAAGGTAACCACTTTCGCATCTGAATTGTGGATATCATCAGACAATATCCTGACCATCATCCTACATCAGACAACCACCTATAACCCTGCTGCTAACGGAATGGTTGGACGTTTTCAACACACCCTCAAAACAACTCTGATGTCCTACTACAATGACTCCAACAGGTTTACTCAGCTTTCCTAGCTCTTCCTGAAATTAAGAACCACTGCCAATTTATTTTTTCTTCAATAGCCTCCTCCAATAGTTTCAAGTGCCTATGTCATGTTGTGGGAAAATTTACTCCTTGCTGCCAGATATACAAGGCCCCATCAAAGCAACACATACCGACAGAGCTACACTCAGCAATGCAGTTTTACTGCGCAACGATACTAGCAAGCGACCGTGCCTTTTCCTTGTTATCCGTCCTACGCAGAAAACATTCTTAATAAACATTTTTGACAAAGAAAAATGGATGGGTCTCCATTGGTCCAATGAATCTGCATATCTCCTGCCAGATAACTCGCTTACAGTACGCCTCTCTAGAGCCATGTACTGCACGTGTTTTATACATGCTCGTACACTGTAATGGTTTTAATTTTTTATCTTATCACTCACTCTTCCCTGCATTGTTAATAGACTAACCTATATTATCATGCTAGCTCATATTCTCTCATGTTTGGATTTTTGTGACGTTCCTGCTCGTAAGTCGCTGTATATAAACTTGATGATTTTTTAATAAAATTTAGTAGCATACACCAAGCCTCTCAGTTACAACCCAACTGCTCCCTTATACTAATAAAAAAAGATTTGAGCAAATATGTGAGAAGTTATAAATGAGTAAGAAAGGGAAAGTACGCCTTTCCATAGAAATTTATAATTCGGTAAAGATTTCTAAACTTATACAAAAGTATAATTTAATGAGACATACCACCAATTGTTCAATGACCAGCAACTTTGGAAATAATGTCTACTTGCATAAGCAATTTAAAACCTATTTTGATTCCTGTCAGGGTAATTCGGAGATTTGATTATAAAGTTATATAATTATTTTTAAACACTAGAGATTAGTGAAGTGTGAAAAATAAATTTTTTGAAAAGTTTGACGGTAACGATATATGGTTGTGGACGGGTGATATTCTTACATTCTGAAATGCATT
>NC_090725.1:192159746-192169746 GCF_036898095.1 Palaemon carinicauda
TGTCCATACGCAAGGTCGATGTTTTTCCCATAAAGGATCTGATGACTAAGGTGGACGCCCTTATGAACAGCCACTTCACCACCTTCAAGACCTCCATCAACGCCTCCACTCCTGACAAAGAGGACGTGTCAGAGCGGAAACAAAGCTGCCTACCACCCACCACTCACTCACTCCCGAACCAACAGCCTTTACAGCTGCTTACTGACGCCAATCCACCGACGTTATCCTACTACCACTCAAGATTTGGGGCTGTTGTAAAGAAATGTGAGAATGGTTGTCAATGGCAGGAAAAACGTAAAAGTAGACCAATACTTGTGCCGATGGCCTGCCCTATCACTAATCTTTTCTTTTCATATGATGTAGCTTCATAAGTAGTAGGTTGGCAAGGGCGCCAGTCACCCATTGAGATACTACAGCTAGAGAGTTATGGGGTTCTTTGACTGGTCAGACAGTACTACATTATATCCTTATCTACGGTTATACTTCACTTTTCCTTTGCCTACACATACACCGAATAGTCTGGCCTATTCTTCACAGATTCACCTCTGCCCTCATACACCTGATAACACTGAGATTACCAAACAATTCCTCCTCACTCAAGGGGATAACTACTAAACTGTAATTGTTCAGTGGCTACTTTCCTTTTGGTAAGGGTAGAAGAGACTCTTTAGCTATGGGATACAGCTCTTCTAGGAGAAGAACACTCCAAAATCAAACCATTGTTCTCTAGTCTTGGGTAGTGCCATAGCTTCTGTACCACGGTTTTCCACTGTCTTGGAGTAGAGTTCTCTTGCTTGAGGGTACACTCGGGCACTCTATTCTATCTAATTTCTCTTTTTCTTGTTATGTTAAGTTTGTTAGTTTATATAGAAAATATTTAATTTAATGTCACTGTTCTTCAAATATTTTATTTCTCCTTGTTTCCTTTCCTCACTGGGCTATTTTCCCTGTTGGGACCCTTGTGCTTAGAGCATCTTGCTTTTCCAACTAGGGTTATAGCCTAGCAAATAATGATAATAATAATAATACGGGCTAGCAATTTTCGGTAGACACGGGTGCTTGCCGTTCTCCTCTGCCAAGTTCACTTTCCAGGACATGACGTAGTCTAAGTATGCTGAAGTCTACCTGGTAGCTGTCAAGGGATCTTGGTTACCCATCCACGGTTATGGAAACCTCACATTATTGCTTAAAATCGACAAATATAATTGGAATTTTCTCGTTTCTGCCATAGCATTACCAATCCTCAGTGCGAATTTCCTCTCACATTACCACCTCCTGGTTGATGTCCCTCACTGATAGTTAGTCAGCGCACTCTCTTGATGTTTAGCTCCCTCCAACCTCTCTTTTCACATCAGCACACCCATGGATGACTACGCCCAACTCCTTACATCATACTTGTAAGTTTTTCCTCCAGAACTTCACCAAAGGCCCATGGTTCCCTCCAAACATAGTATTTATCATCATAACAAAACGACGAGGCCCCAAGTGTTCACCGGATTCTGTCGTCGGGCACCGGGTTGTTTGGCAACCGCTAAACAAACGTTCGCCAAAATAAAGGAAATGTGCCTTTGCAAAAAGGCCTCAAGCCGAAGGTTGTCACCCTTCCACATAGTCCTGAAAAAAAGAAGGATCTCTGCATCCGTGAAGGGATTAAAGATGCTTTGACTTGCAGATAGAACCGGATCGCTAGCCCTACCAAGCATCGCTGATGGGACCTCCTACTTACACAAAGAGAAGCTTTTCTCCATGCTTGACCTCCTTAAAGGGTACTATTAGGTGCCCATGAATTCAGAAGACATCCCTAAGACAGCCATCACCACCCCATTTAGTACATACATATTCCTTGGTCCTGATTTGCCTTTTGTAATGCTGAGGATTCTTTTCAACGTTTAATGAATGGCATCTTAAGGGCCATCCCCCCCTTTTTATGTATGTTATGTGGACAACATATTTGTGATCTCTTCCTGCAAGGAGGGACACCTAATTCACCTAAGCATCGTGCCCAACCGCCTACAACAGAACAGCCTTGTAGTCTGTTACAACGAGTGTACCTTTGACGCCAGCTAAGTATCATTCTTAATGCACCCCCTGAAGCAGTCCAACTCCTCCCTGAGAAAGTAGAAGCCATTCAGAACTTCCCCACACTCTCGACCGTCAAAGCACAGCAAGAATTCTTGGCCAAGATAAACTATGATCCCCATTTCTTGGCAGCCATCACTGCCACTCTTGCCCCGCTCTACACCTCACTGAAGGATAACCTTAAATACCTGAAGTGGAGTCCCCGTCAAGAAGCGGCTTTCTGCAACACAATGAATGCCCTATCAACTGCTATCACTTTTCCCATGACGTATGCACTTCTTCTCACCTCCGATGCCAGTGACGTTATTGGTGCAGTACTTGAGCAGATGGTCAACGACTCATCCCTCCCATTGGCCTTCTTCACTAGAAAACTGTCCAAGGCGGAATCCAGTTACTCTACCTTTGGCAGCGAATTACTCGTGGTGCACTTGGCTGTTCATCACTTTCGCAACTTCTTGAAAGATACTCCCTTCATCATCTTCATTGATCACATGCCTCTAGTGAACGCATTCACTTGACAGTCTGACACCTGGTCCGCCCGTTAACGCTAACATCTCTCTGTCAATAGCACCCTTCAACACTTCTCTGGGAAAATTAATCCCGTTGATGATGTCCTGTCAAGAAATACATAAGCTGCCACTCACCTGCGATCGGATTTCAATGCCCTGGCAGAAGAGCAGTGAAAAGATCCAAAGTACCAAGCCTGTAGGAAATCCTTCACATCCCTCCGTTGGGAAGACGTCCCACTTGACGACTCCAACGCCACCCCCCTCTGTGACGTCACCACTGATAGACCGAGACCGTGTATGTCTGATCCCATGTGCTGACAGGTGTTTAATTTCATTCATGGTCTTTCATATACCTCTCGCCGTATTACTGCAAAGCTACTGAAGACGAAGTTCACTTGGCATGGCATTGCTAAGAGTACTAAGGATTGGGTCCATCTCTGTACTCCATGCCAAATTTCAAAAGTACATCGACGCATGGATTCAGAATTGAGCACCTTTCATCAATCTCAGTGTCATTTTGCCCACATTCACGTCCATGTAGTAGGCCCCCTACCAACATCACAGGGACATCGTTACCTGTTTATTGTCACGGACCACTCCACTTGTTGGCTTGAAGCCATTCCCTAGAACCCGCAACATCCATCTCATGTACATCTGCCTTACTCTCAGGATGGATAGCGAGATCCGGTATCCCTAAACATATTACTTCTGACAAGGTAACCACTTTCGCATCTGAATTGTGGATATCATCAGACAATATCCTGACCATCATCCTACATCAGACAACCACCTATAACCCTGCTGCTAACGGAATGGTTGGACGTTTTCAACACACCCTCAAAACAACTCTGATGTCCTACTACAATGACTCCAACAGGTTTACTCAGCTTTCCTAGCTCTTCCTGAAATTAAGAACCACTGCCAATTTATTTTTTCTTCAATAGCCTCCTCCAATAGTTTCAAGTGCCTATGTCATGTTGTGGGAAAATTTACTCCTTGCTGCCAGATATACAAGGCCCCATCAAAGCAACACATACCGACAGAGCTACACTCAGCAATGCAGTTTTACTGCGCAACGATACTAGCAAGCGACCGTGCCTTTTCCTTGTTATCCGTCCTACGCAGAAAACATTCTTAATAAACATTTTTGACAAAGAAAAATGGATGGGTCTCCATTGGTCCAATGAACCTGCATATCTCCTGCCAGATAACTCGCTTACAGTACGCCTCTCTAGAGCCATGTACTGCACGTGTTTTATACATGCTCGTACACTGTAATGGTTTTAATTTTTTATCTTATCACTCACTCTTCTCTGCATTGTTAATAGACTAACCTATATTATCATGCTAGCTCATATTCTCTCATGTTTGGATTTTTGTGACGTTCCTGCTCGTAAGTCGCTGTATATAAACTTGATGATTTTTTAATAAAATTTAGTAGCATACACCAAGCCTCTCAGTTACAACCCAACTGCTCCCTTATACTAATAAAAAAAGATTTGAGCAAATATGTGAGAAGTTATAAATGAGTAAGAAAGGGAAAGTACGCCTTTCCATAGAAATTTATAATTCGGTAAAGATTTCTAAACTTATACAAAAGTATAATTTAATGAGACATACCACCAATTGTTCAATGACCAGCAACTTTGGAAATAATGTCTACTTGCATAAGCAATTTAAAACCTATTTTGATTCCTGTCAGGGTAATTCGGAGATTTGATTATAAAGTTATATAATTATTTTTAAACACTAGAGATTAGTGAAGTGTGAAAAATAAATTTTTTGAAAAGTTTGACGGTAACGATATATGGTTGTGGACGGGTGATATTCTTACATTCTGAAATGCATTAATCATAATTTACTAAAGTCTCTAGATGGAGTACACTCCATATGTAATGTTGACAATAGGAGCAAGAAATAAATTAAGACAATCAGATTTTTTCCATATATGAAAATACTATCAGTCTGTGACATGAAAGCATGGTTAACAATTTTAACTCTGAAAATCTACCTTCTGTATTCATAATAAATTGAAGCTTCTCGATGCCATCTAATTTCTCCATAACTACTAACGTTCCATTTGTATATTCCTGAAAATGCACAATGATTTTGGATTTTTGCTTAGTTAATCTAAGGGCCCAGTAAGGTTTATTGCATGTAATCAGGTTAGGTCACCAAGATGAAAATAACTGGAAATAGATATAACCGACAGAAAATGTTTATCTGATCCTATTTTATAGGTACTTAATATGCATTATTATAAAAAAAAAATCTGAAATCATATTTCGAAAAAAAAAAAAATTGCTTTATCATAACAGTTTTCGACTGTTGGTGATATTCAAGATAATTTTTTAAATCATATCCAAATCCTATGAAAAAAAAAATCAAATATCACACATCAAATAAAATATAAAACGACTTTAGAATTCATTTTATCACTTCGCTATTTTTAAGAGAGCAACCACGTATAAGTATATCATATTGGAAGCTAGCTAATAATAATTCTTAATATATTTTACTAATATATATTTAACCATCCATAATTGATTGTTCACAATATATAAACTTAATTATATGTAAAATTTATGAACTGTAGAGAGAGAGAGAGAGAGAGAGAGAGAGAGAGAGAGAGAGAGAGAGAGAGAGAGAGAGAGAGAGAGAGAGAGAGATGATTTAATAATCAATAACAACTATACATAAACCATTAAAGCTGCATATTATAAGGGAGCATGGATGTGAAGTATAACAAATATTACATATCACTCAAGAATAATCAAATCATTTCAAGTAAATGTTTTATCCTTTCATGATACTCTTGTCTTGCTGGAAATATCGACTATTATTTTTTCCGGTGTCATAAGAATAATATTATCATGATAACTTCTATTAAAAATATTACAAGGTGAGCTGTACCTTCAATTGGAAATTTAGAATGTTATAAGTTCAAAAACTCCAATAGGGAAAGCAGCTCAGTAGCGAGTAAACTATAAATGGGAAATAAAAAAACAGACAACATGTCAAGATCAGTAACAACGTTAAACATACAAGTCATATATAAATTACAAAATAAGACTTATGTTAACATGTTCAGTAAAAAGAATCAAAGGAATTAACCACCAGACTGTGAATATCATTAAATAGTCTGGCCACAGCAGCATTAAACCTTCTACATCACTATATAGTATTCAGCCTTATGATGGAGAAGGCAGTACACCTAGAATTATGAAAAATCTCAGCCAACATACGCAATGAAATACCTAAACTATGGTAATAGAGGTTAATATCCAGATAAATTATAGCACTTTCATAGACTGAAAGTTTTGTCCAAAAATGAAGATGAGATTCAGCACATGAGGAACAAATATTGCGGAAGTAAAGATATAAAACATTTTTTCAGGAGATATTTATCAATAATCATCTTAACATCTCGATAATCACATTTTAGTGAGCAATTAATGAAGCATCAGTTAATGAATCGCTATCAATGAAATAGTGTGGATGTTGAGGAGTCACTGTCCTTGAGCTACTTACAATCCTAGTTTGAGTTTTGTTTGAGATCATCTTCATTCCCTATGTTACGGTTAGCTATATAAAATTTAGATTATATGAAATCTCCTTAATGTTAATTTTCAGCCTAGAATAGGAAATAGTAAAATAGTAATAGCGAAAAAAAGTGATAGCTAGCAGATGTTTCATATTAAAACACTATGTTTTAAGATTAATGAAAATATACGTATAGTATTTTTACAAGATTTAACAAAATATTTATTATTCACCTACTAATAATAATTTAGTCAAATCTATATGATAATATAGGCCTGAGTTTTAATGTCTTTATTGTCAGAGGTGAGATGACGTCCGAATGATGGTTAAATCCAACGACGAAATCCAAACGAGTTTTCAGAACGAAGAATATTATGCCAATGATAATTAGCAACACAGTTTCAAAGGTTATCCGGTCTTCTAAGCTTTCTGAGTTCTTCTAGAAATCAGTATCGATGAAAAAATTGGCAGAAATAATACAACAGAACAGATGTCAAAATGTCTCTGCAATGTCAATGAGTATAATGAGCGATCTTCACACCAATACAACGATGTTTACCTGGCAATGGTATATGTAACTATCTCATGTAAAATGACTGGCATCCTTCATATACCCAACTGAGAGAAATTTCTTTAAAAATCGAGAAAGTTCAATGAGATTCTTACAATGTTTACGTTTTAAGTGCAAAATTTTTTAATGTATATTCCATAAACTTGTTTTCAAAGCAAAACTCTATATATGTATGTGATGTTAAAAGAAATGGGCAGAGAATGCTACCCAAAGTCACTATGGCTTCCATCAATAACCTTTCTTTAAATTCTATAATTTATAATTTAGTAATGGTGCTAAGGAAACCCCCACATACTCTTAAGGGATGCTTGATTAATCAGGTCAAAGGCACCACTAAAGTCAACGGCAATTATAAGAGCTTTTTGGCCATGGTAAAGTGGTAAAGGAATTTTTTAATGCCACTGGAAATTTTGAAAAGGCCATCACATGTTACAAGGCCTTTGTGAAAATCAAACTCTAAGCAAGGAAATAGATAATTCCAGCTTGCTATTCAGATATTTTTTTCCAAAAGACGTTAAAAACTTTGAATAGGTGAATTTTGCCGGTAAATGTTGTGGTGGCCGATGTAGTAACGTCCCTGACTGGTAAATGCCAGACTGGGGTCCAAGTCTCGCTCAAAATCGTTAGTTTCTTTGGTCGCTGCAACCTCACCATCTTTGTGAGCTAAGGAGGGGCCGGGGGGGGGGAGCCTATAGGTCTATCTACTGAGTCATCAGCAGCCATTGCCTGGCCCATCTTGGTCCTAACTTGGGTGTAGAGGGAGCTTGTTCGTTGATCATATGTATATATGGTCAGTCCAGGGCATTACCCTGCTTGATAGGGCAATGTCACTTTTCCTTGCCTCTGCCATTCATGAGCAGCCTTTAAACCTTTAAGCATTTAAAATCAGTAGGATTAGAACTATCATAAACACATTTATCTTATAAAGTAGCATTAGTAATTCTTTAAAAAGAGCAAAAAGAACTTCTCGATAACTTCTGAAAAATAAGAGACTGTACCGTGGATAAATCTGACCAAGGTGGAATCACACGCAGCTCGACGTCAAGCGGAACCAAGAACTACTCACGGTCAAATATTACTGCAATGCATATTATTATTATTATTATTATTATTATTATTATTATTATTATTATTATTAAATGCTAAGTTGCAGCCCTAGTTGGAAAAGAAGAATTCTATAAGCCCAGGGGCTCCAACGGGGATAATAGCTCAGTGAGGAAAAGGAATCGAGGAGAAATAAAATATTTTAAAAGAAGTAACATTAAAATAAATATCTCGTATGTAAACTATAAGAAATTTAACAAAACCAGAGGAAGAGAAATAAGATAGAATAGTGTGCCCGAGTGTACCCTCAAGCATATGGCACTATTGCATTGTTTTATAGTTCAAGTAGTTCATTGTTAATAGTTATAATACGATAAAATTATACTTACCGTTACAAACAAAAATGTATTGCCACATAGCATAACCAGTAGAATTTGGAATCTTTATCCTGAAATGAATCCTGCATAAAAAAAAAAAAAAAAAACATTATTTCATCATGAATATGAATTGATACCTACTGAAATATATTGATTAATTTATCAATATGAGCAACTCCAGCTTCTAGTTCTATACCATGAAAAAAATAAATGTTCCATTTCCTTAAATTGAGAAGAGGGTCTATATGAAATCTTTCTCCTTACTTAAGAAATCTAATCGTTGCTTATCCTCTCTGTGTCTGCAAAACCTAAAGTATACACGCGTATTCCTGAAATTATGTGGTATATAGCTTCCTTGATCTTTTAATACTTTTATCTCTATCAGTACTCAAAATCTAATTCTAAGTGTACAAAATCCATTCTGTAAATCATCAATTATATTGAGATTTTTTTTCAAAAGATGAGCAGCTATACATAATTCAGCATGATGTGAACGAATCATCAGCATTTAACATTTTTTTTTTTTTTTTTTTTTTTTTTTTTTTTTTTTTTTTTTTTTTTTTTTTTTTTTTTTTTTTTAAGGGGGTGGGCTTTGCAATCAGTAAATTCTCTGATGCAACAATTGGGTTCATCAATTGATAATCCATTTAGTCTTTACAGAACTAAAATACCTTCAGTCTATACTTAAATTTCGCTGGGAAAGGATGGTCATGATAAGAATCTACTGGACGAATGTAAGCAAACAAAAATTTTACGGTTTCCTTGCTTAACCGCATACTGATCCAATATTCAATACTAAAATCCTTTATTATAGTCTTTGCATTGATTTGCATAATATAATGATACATTTTTGGAATGGATATTGATCCTCGGGTAACTTGCAAAATCAGTCATTCTGTCAAGATTAAGAAGGTCAATTTGATGTTGATTGCCCGAGAATGCATTTATACTTGTCTTTATTGAATCATAACTCATATATGAATTCGTAAGACAAAACTCTGCCACATTTGCTACTGTTGAAGGAAGAAGCTAAAGAGCCCATTTAACATTCTATCTCTTAAAACCTTTAGTGTCAAAGGTCCAGATTTATTTTATGAGATAACTTGAGGTCATTTACAGACAAAATTGTGATCTCTGCAATAGGTTGAGAAGTAATAGATTTACCTGAAACCTAAAAAACATGATTAAGGAGATTATTTCTATTAATTTTATAAGATGTAAGAGATCTGCGAAAAAAAAAAAAAACTTTCCTAGAAATTTGCAAGGCTTTATGCAGACCTAAGTTGGTTCCTCATCTGTCTGATGTTATTCACACTATAAGATATCCTGATTTCTTAACCTGAATAATCAATTGAAAATACTATATCCTTTGTCATGCGCCGATCAAATGAATAATAAATGGGAGAATCTGACCATTTTCTTATTGGTTTTCTGGAAAAATTCAATTTGGTCTTCTGAAAAAAGGGGGACTTCAGTTAACATCTTTGTTAAGTTTTGTAGTAACTTGTGTGATAGGAATCCTAAGATTGTTTTCATGATTCTGAAGATAGAAACATTTTGATGAAATTTTCTCAATATTAGCCTCAAGAAATGAATTTTACTTCCGTAGATTATCAATTTCATTTATCAAAACTTCCAATGTCTTTTGTTCTTCTATGACAGTAATTACCTTTTCTTCGGTTTTATATTCTTGCATTGTGACCTTGCTGTTTAATCTAGCATTGACTCTGTAGCACCTTTTTTTCACTTGACGTTTTACTAATCGAGTTTCTCTTTCTTATTCCATCCTGCGTTAGTCTGAAATGTACTGTAAATGAAATACGACCAGGATAAAATAATATATTACTTAAGTAAGAATAAGGAGAGAGAGAGAGAGA
>NC_090725.1:192179746-192182246 GCF_036898095.1 Palaemon carinicauda
TCCTTTACAATCAAATCAATTGGAGCAGTTCCATCTTGTTCGTAATACTAGGTATGCAGTTAATTCTAATTGTCAGGGCTTCTCCATCGTAAGGCTCAATATTACACAGTATTCTAGATGCTTTATTCCAGCTGTGACCAATTTGTTCAATGATCTTCTTAATTGGGTAGTTTAATCGGTAGAACTTCAAAAGTTCAAACTTGAAGCAAATGTTTTATGTTAAACAAACTGACATAAATCTTTTTATAGTTTATATATGAAATATATGTTTTAATGTTGTTACTGTTTTAAGATATCTTATTTTAATTGCTCATTACTTCTCATATTGTTTATTTATTTCCTTATTTCCTTGCCCCACTGGGCTATTTTTTCCTGCTGAAGCCCTTGGGCTTATAGGATCTTGCTTTTCCAACTAGGGCTGTAGCTTACCTGGTGATAATAATAATAAGAATGATGCTGCGTTGGTACCAAAAGGTACACTTGCCATACTGGACTGCAATGCCATTGTGTTGCAGGTGGTCGAAAACGATGCTTAGGTGATGGAGGTGTTTCTCTTTAAAGGAACATACACAGAAGTGGATGGCCCATAAGATGCCATCCATGAAGCATTGAAAAGTCCTGAAGGGGGTGGTGATGGCAGTCTTTAAGAGATCAGGAGTTGAGAACACTTTTGGTTTGTGCAAGTTTGAGGTAACGTCGGCAATGTTTGGAAGGAGGTAGTGATCCGTTCCTTTCTGCATGTTCGAATGCCTTTAATCCCCACAAAGGGGTAGAAGCACATCCATTTTCAGGAAGATGTATAGGGGGGATAACTATGGGCTTCAGGCCTTTTGGCAAAGGCTCATTTCTTTCATTTTAGTAAACGCTCGTTTAGCGGCTGCCAAACAATTAGGGCCAGATGCTGGAATCTGGCAAACATAGGGTCTCCATCGTCTTGATATGATGATAGAAACCTTGGCGAGAGCCGTGGGCATTTGACGAAGTTCTGGATGGAAGACTTCCAGGTACGATATGAGGAGGTGGTCTTAGGCATCCTTGGGTACACTGATGTGGAAAGCAAGGTCGGAGTGGCTGGGTTGAAAAGGTGTCAATGAGTAGCAGACTGCGTTGACTAACCATCAATGAGCAACATCAACCAAGAGGTGGAAATGGGAAAGGAAATCTGCACAGAGTTGGCAATGTGACGTAAGCAACAAGAAACTTCCAATTCTATTTTTTGCTCCCAAATAATAGTGTGAATGTCTTTTACCTGTGAGTGGGGATTGCAGATCCATTGGCAGCTACCAGGCAGACATGAGCAGGCTTAGAATGACTATGCATTGTCCTAGAGAGTGGCATTGATAAAAAGAATGGCAAGCACTAGTGTCTACCAAAAATTGCACACTCGTACCTGCATCATGTAAGAAGATGGCCTACTTACAAGTTCTTTGGACACTGATAACCATTCGCACATTTCTTCTCAACAGCCCTGAGTCTAGAGATGCAGTAGCATAATTGTGGCTGATGGGCACCAGTAAGTGGCTGTAGAGGCCGTTGGTTTGGCATGAGCGAGGGGCAGCAGAGGGGGTTAGTGGGTGGCTTTGTCACCACTCTGGGACATCACGGGGTAGGCATCTCTGTCCTACCATATTCAATTTACCTTCAGTTAATGTTCAATAATTTCCTCCTTCATTAGGAGTTGATGCATTGATGGAGGTTTTGAAGGTGGGGAAGTGCCTGTCTATAAGGGTGTCGACTTTAGTCATTAGGTCATTCATGGGCAGTGCATAAAAGTTTGGGTAGGTGTCATACCCAAAGGGAACTAAGTAGTTTCATCTCAAGAGAAGAGCTGTATGCAGCAGTTTGCACGTAAACAACACTGGCCATTTCCAGGAAGGCTAGCGAAGCCTTCTGATCCCCCAATAGTTTTTGAGAGGACTAAAAAGTTTGGCTATATCAGTACCTGGCGATGGTGAGAACTGCTCTAGAAGGTATGTTTTGAAGTCATCAAATGCTATTGGAGTGTCTCCTTGGTAGAAAAGCCAATTGGAGAGTTCAAAGAAAGTGTACTCAGGGATCGCCTCGAGGGCTTAATCTGCTCTGGTGCTTAAACGAGTCATGCCCTTGATGCGAAACTGAACCTTGGCACGCTGATACCAGGCGAATGCCACAGTACTGGCGATTGGTGGTAGTTTTATGGATGTAGCATGGATAGAAGATTTACGGTCGGATGGTGACATCATTAAACAGTATGGTACAACTGTGAGAGGGAAGGCGAGAAGGAACAGGCCGTCCGTCGGTCACCATTTGTGCGAGATGGCTGTTAGGTGATAACAGAGAAGAAATATGAATGCAGCTGAGTTTATTCAACAATACAATGAGCTTATATACAGGTAGTTAAGAGCAAAAATTACACAAAATTTAAACGGTACAAAATGTGTTATAGCAAGATTAAATAGGTTTCTATTATCACTGCAGGGGAGAGTGAGAGATATAAAAAGCAACACTGTTACAGTGTACG
>NC_090725.1:192187246-192194746 GCF_036898095.1 Palaemon carinicauda
GAAGAAAAGTTGCGATACAAGTTCAAGACACGTTTTTCATTTCGGGATGTTTGGCGCCATATGTCATTCCCAAAGTGACAGATTCAAATGATTTCCCAATTTTGCAAATCCAAATCAGGACAAGTTTAGATTCATTGTAATATCTTGTAGTATAAATATACAAGTAATGACGAAAACAATTGGTCAAAATCACAAATTACAAATAACACACATATTACCTGATTATTTTTTAAATAAGGTTAACAATTATCATCTGATAAAGGAGAGAGTTCGCAATTAGGGTGAATAAAAGTTAGTTCGAAGATTCCAACTACAAACCCTTCCTCAAACACCCCCAACATTTACAGTGAATAACAATAAAGACACGACTCTCCTCTACTTGATTGATTTTAATCCTTTGCTCATTATTATTATTATTATTATTATTATTATTATTATTATTATTATTATTATTATTATTATTATTAGCTAGGCTACAACCTTACTTGGAAAAACCGGATGCTATAAGTCGAAGGACTCCAACAGGGGAAAATAACTCAGTGGAAAAAGAAAAAAAAAGTAATGAATAATGCACAAGAGAAGTGAAAAATAATTAAAATTGAAAATTTCAAAAAGAGCAACAATATTGAAATATATCTTTCATATATAAACTATAAAAACTTCAAAAAATAGGAGGAAGAGAAACAGAATAGAATAGTTTGCCTGAGTGTACCCTGGAGCAAGAATAATCTTGAAAGCCAGATTTCGAATATGTTACAAAAAAGAAATAATCTTACAGAGAATATATATTTGAATACAGCTGCCAATTCCAGTTGTATCTGGTACAGAGTTAAGTACTATTTGAGTGCCATGAAGATACAATACTGCAATCAACAAACAGAAGTTTTTTCCAAGGTCGTATTCAGCAAACATCTGTTTGTATTACATTGAATCCTGAGAAAAGACATGAAATATCAGTTTTAATGCTTGATTTTGCAATACACATAAACGATTGTGGGAGTTAAGGAGGAAAGCTTTTGACGAAAAATGACCTGTTATTCAACGACAACGATGAACAAGAAGTATTGCCTTCTTGCTAAAAATTTCGTTGAAAAAAAAATGAAAAAAATCTGTTCATTTTTTCATAACAGTAAACAGCATTTTACCCTCATCGATAGCAGAAGAAACAACATTTAAACAACTGCTTAAAAGTCCATGAATCTTGGATATGTGAAGAATGCAAGTAATGAAATATAAATTTCTTTTTTTCTCAAGAAAAGCTGTCACTTCATTTATTCTAGAAAAGCCTATCCAAGCTCCAAGAGCTACACAAGAAACCCTAAAATGGGGTGAAATTGTTTTTACGCAAACACCAGACAGAAGGGTACAATGTGTCCTAAAAGTTTGGACAACTGGTATTTTGAACAACATATATAATTAAGTACATTTATACAAGCTTGATAAACTATTTACACAAATGAAATTGAGGAGGGACGTTTTGGGAAAATATCACAAAAGTACTGTATATGTTATATTTATTAATAAAGTCGTTTAAATGACAGTTGAAGGTTTTGTTATTGTGTCCGTACCACTAGAGGATTGAAAGAACGTCCGATTATATGTATGAAAAAAAAATTACACTATTAGTTGAGTACCAAAATGGTAGACAGTAATGAAGAACAATATGAATTCATTTGAATTCAAATTCAAATAAAACTTACATCCTCCAACATACAATTAGGGGAATATGATGCCAATTGCAGCCTGTAGGGCACGAGGCAGTAAATTCATAAGTCCCGACATCAAATACAAATATTCCTGTTGCGCATAGTGCCATTAACTTTTTTGGTCAATTAATTCATCTACACCAACAACTAATGATATTACCATTTTACGAATAATAGGGAAATGGGAATAAAAGTCTATGTCATTAACAGGCCTCGTTAACAGGCCGCAATACTGTGATCAACGCGGAATATAGTTTCATCACTTTAAGAAGAGCAATAATGATATTATGAATTAAGGAGACAGGTGTCTTCGAAAGTAAACACTCAGTGAACCTAGAAATTTACTTAACTAATGGTATACAAAATGTTTGCATGCATATTCTTCCATTCCAATAATACAGACAACTGTTTCCTTTTCTAGCATGTTATACATGAAATGGCACCCTTCCATTACTTTGTTGTTCAGTGTCATTTGGGCTTGGACTATAGTCATATAAAATAATCATATGTGAGGAAATATTTACATACCCGGATAGGAACTAGCAGAAATAGCATTAATATAGCGAACAAATTCATTCGAAGAGAGAAAAGGGAACGCTTCCCCAAAATGGCTATGTCAGGCAAGATTTGTCATTGGTGAATGCATAGTTGGTCATTCTACTAATGCTGATAACTTTTTATATTATGTCATAATTTTCACATACAGAGCACACTTTTAATAATTTTGTTGTCAGGAAACTTCTGTAAAACTGACTAATCTTTAACTAGTTACAACTTCCACTGCAAGTCTCAGGATATATAGTAGCTTTCTTTAACATCACAATAACTTTTGACTACTTTCTGAAAGATGTACAAAGAGAACAACTGGAAGAAGATACTAGCTGTAAATTCTGGAAGTACAGAAAACAAAGAGAAAAAAAATAAATATCAGGTGTAATGATAATAGGACGTTACTTTGATGCAAATATATATATATATATATATATATATATATATATATATATATATATATATATATATACATATATCTATATCTATATATATATTGTATATATATATATATATATATATATATATATATATATATATATACTATTCAGTTCAAGACAAAAAGATATTGGTGTTTTCAACCTTAATGTGCTTATATTACCCAACAATTTTGTTTGGTGAGGGATGAAAACTATATAAAATGAAAATTATGATAAAATGTAATCAAATCTTCTACCTCTTTAAGCTTCATAGCTGAATATATAAGACCACGTCCCAGCATCTTAGCTCATGAAAATAACTACTGAAATTCATATGTGGGTACCTATTGCAAATAGCTTCTCAGGCGAACTAAAATCCACAGTACTAATACTATTGTCTTTAGTAATGACAGTAAACTGAACGTAAATGACGCACTGTAAGTTCGAATTTTTCCCCAAATGGCCTCCTAGTTTCTATAGGCAGCTACAATGGACCTGCGCGGGTTAGCAGTGCATGTGGCTAGTAAATCACTGCTGCTCGGAAATTCTCCCGAGCGGGCAGCGTGTGAACGGCCTCATTGATCTTTTTTAATAGCACAGACAAAACCTTGCGGCATCATTCCACTTGTGTGAAGTGAGCCTAACACTTCATTATTTTATTAATCTTATTGATAGATCTCTCTCTTCACTCTCATAATCCGCATGCAAATTAAAAATGCCTTCTAAATCATATGATATCGAAATTGGCGGACAACGAAATGTGGTGCAACTGAAAATGTGAAAGACAGTACACAATTAGCTACATTTCCATCACGGGCAAAGAACTAACATCTTTTTTTTTTTCTTCTTTTTTTTTGGTGCCTATTATAGTGTATTTTGGCATGAATGAATGTTAAAGAATGATGCCAATTATATACACAGGGAAAAGACGCATATGTTCTTGAATATAACTACTTCAGCCACTCTAAAAACCATCCCACAATGAACTTGAGCTTTTAATACTCCAATTGTAGACCATCATCAAAAGGTTACATAAAATAGATATTCATTATGATAATACTGTTCTTATACACGTGTTCTACTAATGATATGTCATTATCATAGATGGCCATAGCCTCAGAGACCAGTTAAGTTTTTTTTTTTTTCCTAGTAACTTTAAAAGCATTTTCTAAAATTAAGGAAATTCTTGGTGGTCTAAATTTCATTATCATAATGTGACGTCGGAGTAAGAGCGTCGTCATGGAAAATTATGAAATGAGGGATTTTTCCGATCAAGCATAAACTTCTTTCATAAGGTAATAATGGCTTCATTACAATTTTTACACCAAAATTCTCAGCAAGAAATTTTAGTAAAATTCCATACTTACTCTTGCTTCTTATGAATGGGAGCAGTGCTCCAGATTGTGTTCAATCGAAGGGCATTTGCTGTATCAAACGAATACTGTTGCTCTAACCCCCCCTAAGATGCATTCATGTGTAGGTGAGTGTATCAGATCCTCATTCGGCTTCAAGCTATTTCATCCATTCAGTTCTTTTAAAACTAATATGGAGAAAAGTCATCTCCTACCTCATCATTAACGAATTGAGAGGAAACCCAGCAGAAAATAACAGTTTTGTGCCAACAATAAGTATGATATGTATGATAAGTATGAGATTTTTGTACTTGGGCACGGAAACTACTTAATTAACAGTTTTGTGAGAATCTGATTCACACTAGGGGTCACAAAATATGGCAAATCATTTTCTCGTAAATTTTTATATGGGTTACATAGCCGGACGTAAAGTTTTCAACTTTACAGTAAATTCAAATACACACTGAGAAATATGAATGAATATGATTATTGTTAAGATAACAGCACATCAACACCACTTTCTGACTTTATGCCATCAATAAATCGTAAAAGGAGCACCACTTTTGAGGGAAACTACAGTCTAATATAATTACCTATCTATTAAAGATAGGTACGCAGAAGTACACTTAAATCTTAGCATATTTGTTTTTATAGCACGGTCAAAACTTCAAAGCTTTCACAGATCTATTATTTGTATCTATATTGGTTGTTTCCGTTAAATTGTGTCTTGCTTAAAAAGATACTTTTAAAGATTTAATAAAAAAAAAATCATTTATTCCATTAACGTCCTCAAATGGTTTAGTATGAGGTGCTGTAGATGATCCTACTTCTGTGTCGTTGACAAAGCCATGCATAAACTTGATGGACAGGTGCCTGGCTTTCTCGCATATGGTGTTGGTATCTAGTGCAATGTTCTTCATCTCCTGGTCATTGATCCAAAGAGCTAATGCAGGCTCCATCCTAACGATGGTCATAAAGGGGGAAGTTACAATCTCTTTTTCGTCATGGTTAAAGTCACCTTTAATGTCACATCTGCTTGTCTGTCCGTCTACATATGGTGAACAATAGGATCTTTGTTGATGTAATAGCAGCCCAAGTGTACATAGCTTTTCCCTTCCATATAAGCAAGTCAAGTTTTGTGTTCGCTGGTGTAAAAGCATTTTCCCCTGATTCTTAGGCTCACTGCCAGCTTGAGTAGCACCATATGGCTTGAAATCAATTCACAATATTACACAAGGAAGAAAACACTCTAGCACAACAGAAGATAAATTTTTAGAGTGATGTTGTCTATGTATGCGTAAAAACCAACTAAATACCATAAGATACTGATGGCTAATTAGATTCAAAGGAGATCCTGCGCCCACTGGCCCAATCAGTTGCCAGGATACTGCACAGTGTACTGCGATAGGTTGTTTCTACTCCATCGACTAACAGTGTGCCATCTACGAAATCATCTGGGCAAACTCGGCTACACCCTCATGCCTCTCGTGTTTCATCGTCCATATAGTTGCGCGATACTTTGATTACAGTATTCCTCTACGGAGACTACACTGCCTATTTTCATTAATTACATTTTAATCAATAAATCATATAGCTCACTATTATAATGTGTTTTTGTTTATTAGTCTCTTTATTTATTTTAGGAGTGAAACTCTTATTTTCACCGCAGAAATAATTAGAATCTTAAAATGTATAAATACGTTTCTGCCGCAGAAATTAGATATATTGAGGACCATTTACGGTGTGTTCCACCAAACCACTCAACCGACCGAATTTGATGCCAGAAAATGTTGTTTGATAAATTTTGAAAACCGTTCAAACCTAAAAGATTATTCTTGATCATAACTATGTAATAGTGAATGTAACTCATACACATTCTAAATCGTGATACTTATTGCAATAAAGAGAATTATTGATGATAAGAAAGAATGGGGATACTTCTAAGGCATCCTGTTGCAAGACTAATCTTTTCATTCAGTATCACAGAATAATTATAAGATATGCAAAACCTGACTTGTTCTATTTGGATATCAGAGATCAGAAGAAGTCTTGAACCATAAACAGGTGAAAATTTGTCAAACACTGCATTGAAGACATTTCTGAACATGAAAGGGTAATATTGATTAAGTTCATCCAAACAAAATGAACTAAGGAAGTAGAAAAATAGATTAAATAAAGACGACATAATTATCCTTCTAATCAATAAGATTAATAGTATAAAGAATAAACTAAATAACGTATGGAAAATTTAAAGGGATATTTTTCAAACTAGAAGGTAAAAAGGAGCCAATAATCATAATGGAAACAGGATAAAGCTTGTTAGAATAAAATGTGAAAAAAAATGCGACCATTCGGTATTTTAGTGTCCAACAAAAACAAGAATATGAATAAGACCCGAAAAAAACCAAAACTGTTACATAGTTTCTTATTTCATGAGACTTTTTATTATCAAGAGTCATATTGCAGCAGAGATTTGCAATTGCATTTTTTATGAAAGTCATAAAGCAGGGTGTTCGGATCTTTATAGATGCAGCATGTTGATATTATATAAGTTAATAGCTATAGAATGTGGCATTTAGAAGACGCATAATATTGCAGTGGTGGCCGCGACGCTGTCGGGAGAACATTTGCCATTTATTTTTTCTGTATCCCTTCATTTTTCGGAAAAAAATGTCTCGGTTAAATATATATATATATATATATATATATATATATATATATATAAATATATATATATATATATATATATATATATATATATATATATATATATATATATGTATGTATATATATATATATATATATATATGTATATATGTATATATATATATATATATATATATATATATATATATATATATATATATATATATATATATATATATATATATATACATATATACATATATATATATATATATATATATATACATACATATATATATATATATATATATATATATATATATATATATATATATATATATATATATATATAAAATATATATATATATATATATATATATATATATATATATATGTATGTATATATATATATATATATATATATATGTATATATGTATATATATATATATATATATATATATATATATATATATATATATATATATATATATATATATATATATATACTGTATATTCAAATAAACCATATACTGTATATTTTTGATACATTAATGTCTGGATTCTCTTAAGGACCTCAGGATCAGAGCCCCAGGCGAAATCTTCGTGGCTAAGTGGTAGTCACTGTCTATACAAGCTTGCCGGACCAGGGTTCGATTCCCGGCCGGTCACAAGCTCTTGTCTTTGTGTGATTTCGCCTGGGGCTCTGATCCTGAGGTCGTTAAGAGAATCCAGACAATAATGTATCAAAAATATATATGGCTTATATGAATATGAAAAACACGTCTATATGTGCAAAATTTATCATATATATATATATATATATATAT
>NC_090725.1:192204746-192218629 GCF_036898095.1 Palaemon carinicauda
AAATTATACGCAACATAAAACTAAGGAAAGGAGACTTATGTGAACCTGCTCGACAGTAAAGCATGTGGACCATTATTTCCCAGTTTGGCCACAGCTGAAATGTACCTTCCAGATTACTGTGTAACGTTAACCATTTCAAACCCGATATTCAGAGCGAGGCCAGAATCATGGCTGTTACCCACTGACAAAGGAAAAAGTCAAAGGTCAATTCAACCTCGTCAATAAGATAAGTGTAAAGTAATCTTAAGGCCATACTTTAATGCCAAAGGTCAAATGTGAGTTTAACTTTTCCATAGTTTTTGAAATATATGAAATGAAAACTTCATATATAGTATGTATAATATACTCAGGATGTAACTAGTTGTAAAGTCAAGATCCAGGTCCTAATTCAAATGAAGTAATATTAGCTATATAATATTTGACTTAAATCCAACATAACTCGCACCGGCCATAGTGATGTCAATGTGTGGGAGGAGGTCAAGGTAATCTTGAAGGGACAAAGTTCAAATAAGAATTTGACCCTTAGGGCTATGGGTTGCTAAGTGTTGGCTTGGCAAAGATTGAGGAACTGGGGTAATAAGATTACACTGTGAAGCATTTGATATTTTCACCAAATGGTTTTACACCGGTTGATTTAAAAAAAAAATGTCAAACGTTGAAGGAAGTCATCTCTCGAAAATAACCAAGGAAACGATCTCATTTGCAATAAACACAGAGGTCCACCAGAGCAAACACAGATCAAGGTACAAAATATACCTGTGAAATAAAACAGTAATTAAGCCTATTATTCCCAAAAAAATGTATTTATGAAATTTGATGGTATTTTTTTTTTTTTGGTGATTATTCCCACTAAGTAATCTCATGATAGATTCACAAAATTTTTCTCTAATTAGGCTTTATGAAGTCACTATTCAATCGCTGACCTTAGAAGAAAGGCACAATAGCTGGAAAAAAATAAGAGTTAAGAGTTATCAGGACTTACCCTAAATATTAGGTTAGCACATAATATAATTACATTATATTTTTAAAACTCTAGAAGACAGGAGTTTTCTTGGATGGTCTTAAAGCCAGAATTTTTCTCACGTTAGAAAGACCTTCATGACAGCCTTCTTTAAAAGAGAACGAACTCCGCTACTTGGTTTATATGCAGTGAAATATTAATTTGAATAGGTCTTCTGCAATATACCGCAACAGAAAATCAGTTATTCAGAACCGAATAGGAGATTGATTGATTAGTTTGAAGCTGGCTGACGTCCTTTTGGAAATGGAAATCGACAGAAATTCCCAGCCGTTGGACTTTACCTTTCAAATCGACCTTAGATATATTAATTAATTTAAGTCTATTGAACAAAATAATATATACTTCACACAAATCAAATGATTCTTGTAAAATTTAGATTTGGATTTCATGAATAAACCCCTAAAACGCTGGAGAGCGTATATTGCATTATCCAGTAATCCATATGATAGTGACTGAGGTTTATTAGTATATTAGAGCTTGGCTTACTTGGAAATAATTGTCACGTACGAAGAGAGTTCCCTTATATGAAATGGCAGACTTTTCGCGAACGAATCTCACCCAACCCACAGCCCTGATATTTTCGGCGGCGGGGTCAATAGATCCTATACCAATAAATATATTCAAATGAAATTTTTAGGGATTATTCATATATACATATATATATATATATATATATATATATATATATATATATATATATATGTGTGTGTGTGTGTGTGTGTGTGTGTGAGCTTTGCTTCTGCCAATTTTCATGTTCATACCCGCTAATAGGGATGCCCAGGCTGTCACTTTTTGTTCGTAAGTGACGATTTTTTTTGCTAAAAAATCAGTGTGGAGCGGCAGCAAACTGCTCCTAGAGTTTTACAGATATCCTAATTATTTTCACAGGGTTTGATGGGTATTGTGCAATCTATATTCATACCAATTTTCGTAATGGTACTTGCCATAGAAAAGTCACAGTAACCATTTTTAGATATCTGTGGGAAGCCGATTTTCAGCGGCGCCGTAAATTTCTCGTAGAACACTTCATATATCTGAAATCAGATTTTCAGAGATTTATGGGAAGGATATTTACTTTGTCCAGACCAATTTTCATGTTGACATCTGTCATAGAAAAGCCACAACAAACGTTTACTTCGGTATGAGTTGAATGGTTATTTTTGTCGGTGGAGTAAACTGTTCCTTGAATAATTCATGTATCCAAATGAAAATTTCAGGAATTGATGTGAAACAGAGTTTCTCTCTTCCCGCCTAATTTCATGATAATATATATATATATATATATATATATATATATATATATATATATATATATATATATATATATATATATATATATATATATACTTTTATATATATATATATATATATATATATATATATATATATATATTATATATATATATATGTATGTATACATGAATATATGTATACAGTATATATACATATATATATATATATATATATATATATATATATATATATATATATATATACAAGTATATATATATATGTATATATATATATATATATATATATACAAGTATATATATATATATATGTATATATATGCATATATATATATATATATATATATATATATATATATATATATATATATACTTATATATATATATATATATATATATATATATATATGTATATATATATGTATATATATATGTATACATGAATATATGTATACAACATATATATATATATATATATATATATATATATATATATATATTCAAATAAGCCATATATATTTTTGATATATTAATGTCTGGATTCTCTTAACGACCTCAGGATCAGAGCCCCAGGCGAAATCACACAAAGACAAGAGTCTGTGACCGTCCGGGAATCGAACCCTGGTCCGGCAAGCTTGTATAGACAGTGACTACCACTTGGCCGGACCAGGGTTCGATTCCCGGACGGTCACAAGGTCTTGTCTTTGTGTGATTTCGCCTGGGGCTCTGATCCTGAGGTCGTTAAGAGAATCCAGACATTAATATATCAAAAATATATATGGCTTATTTGTATATGAAAAACACGTCTAAAAGTGCAAAATTTATCATATATACTGTATATATATATATATATATATATATATATATATATATATATATATATATATATATATACATATATATATATATATATATATATATATATATATATATATATATATATATATATATATATATATATATATATATATAAATATTGCCATTATTATTCTTTCCCGTGTTCTTTGAGTTAGAACTAGTATATGCTCCAAGGATTTACTAAGGCTCCAAGTTTCCGATGCATAGGTTAATATAGGTACGACTCTCTGATTAAATACATTCTTTTTAGTGACATTGGCATTTTATTTTTCATGATCTCCTTTTGTTTACCAAAAGCTCTCCAGCGCATGTTTATCCTTCTTCTAATTTTTCTTTCATCTTTATATGTATGTATGTATATATATCTATATATCTATATATATATATATATATATATATATATATATATATATCTAATGATAAAATACCCCATGGAACATATCCCCTTGGTAATAATACCTGGAAAAAGAAGTCCCACCAAAGGTAAAAGTAAAAACATGTATCATTTGAGTAACGTATTATATTTTAATACAAATAAAAAAAAAGTCGATATATAAAACAAAATGGCAACATAATCTATAATGGAATTAAGCACTATTTAAAACCTAAGATTAAAAGATAAAGGGTAAGAGTTTAGCAATTACCAATAATTTAAAAGCTAAGATTAAAAGCTATTCTTTTTAAAAAAAATCTACAATTGAACGATTTTCCAAATCATCTATAACATTTTTATCCGTAGAGAAGCGTTCATATATGCCTTTTTCTATTGCAATCGAGGATGACCAGCAAGGAACATCTTATAAAGCCTGTTATTTACGAATACAGCGTATGAAAGTCCGACTAATGAAGCAAAACTTTCATGCCACTCTTCCAATGCATTATTGGTTTATGGTAGCTCATCGTCCACTTTTAAATGCATCATACTTTTTCGATGCCTATTTGTATTAAAACTTACTAAATTATCGAGTAAAAACGTGTATGTGGTTTCGGTTTTGTTTGGCAAAAGACAATAGAGACATGGTACACTTCGGCCACTTATAAAAGCATGTGAAGTATACACTTAGCAAAACAAATTTGGCAAGACGCCAAATGTTCCATTCATATATCACTCTTGAAATTGCTCAAGATATGAGACATTCTTCAGAGACAATCAGCTTTTCAATATTTTGAGACACTAAGTGAATTTTGGCTTAGTTGCCTACACGGTCGAAGGTTTCTTCTCAAATGGCTTACTGTCGGCAGACTTGCTGAAACACTTTCACGGATACCCTCAACGGCCCGAGGCATAATTTGTGTATCTCTAGGTCTCCTCTTAATTTCTTATAGTGCTTTTATACTTTCTATTCGGTTCACATTTGAGCCATGTATATGCTTATTCATTTTACAAAGTATTTCGTTGTCTTTCACTTTTATTTTGGCTTTGCACTGTGACTTCGAACGCCGTAGTTCATCCTCATATGAGATCACATTGTTGGCTAATTCCGGTTATTTCACATAAACATAGCCTTCATAAACTATTTTCAGTCCAACTTTCTTAGAGCTGATGAATTCCATTGGGGTTAATGATTTTATATTTACTCAAATATAAATACAGTGTTAAATTATGGTGAAGAGTTCGCTTGAAGGTATCTTTGGTAACTGACTAATAAGATAAGGCAAGAGAAGACATTATAACATAGAAAGCTAATGAAAGAATTGGTTTTAAAGTATTCCAAAGGAATCATTTAAAGTAAAACAATTGCTTATATGAATTATTTCACTTTTTAAACAAGTCCTATTCTAAAGTAGTTTGTTTTATTTCCTTGTTTTGAAAGTTTCCAGGTGAAAGTCGTTGAGTATTAAAAAGGAAAAATTTGCATAAATGAGAAATTTACCTTTACAAACACATTATATTCTCAGGTATTTTGTTTTATTTCCTTATTGAAAGCTATCACTAGAATATATACATTTAAATTAAGAGTGGGGGGGGGGGGTTCCTCCTGGGGGATTATTGCTAAAGGGCTATTTTCCATAGGGAGATTTTTTCTTTCGGGGGTTTTCATCCTCGGGGTATATATATATATATATATATATATATATATATATATATATATATATATATATATATATATATATATATATATATATATATATATATATATATATATATATATATATATATATATATATATATATCGGCTATCATAAACTTAACCATTACTAAGAACTTATCCGAGGGCCAATGGAAAGCCGACAGAATGACAGCGTCCTTCTGAATCCAAGTGGGAAAAATATACTTCAGCGAGACCGACAGCAAAATAATAATCTAAAGTCAAAACATCAACCTCCTATCCAGTAAGAAATATGAAAAGTTACAGGGAAGAAATTTAATTTGGATAATCCTTTGTCACGTATAATTTAGATAAATGCCAAAAATATTAGCTCTTAGGTAAAGGCGCAGGAAGTAGGACCTCGGTTACCGACCTATGAACTCATCTCCACGATCCTTGGGTGGTGTGGGAAGCAGTTTGACCCAAGCACACGTGTACTGAATCTGTTCCCATGTCAACAGGTACAACAGGGAGAAGGGACAAAAAGGAGACGGGAACCAGCCTGATTCGGTTGCATCACTTGTGTGAGAAATAAGAACAGCTGGAGAGCCAAGTCTTGGCAGTGAAGTTCGAGCCCAAGATCGAGTTGGGTCAAGCTCAAGGCTTAAGTGGATAACCCTCAATAGGCCCATCTGCCATGTAAGCCTAGCTCAGTCGTGGCTGGCGTCAATACGCCACAAGATCGTCCAATAACTGTCCTTTGATTTGTTGTTACAGTCTTATTCATATAACTGTCTCCCTGTAGGTCTGTTCTCCCCGTGTGTTTCTGTAATATACAAGATTAATTGTTAATAACAATTATGATAAAATATTCTAGTAATTTAAAATTCAGCGAGAGACTTATATTACCATAGTTCTATTGAAGAAGATTTCTGCTCATGCTTCTGTGAAAGTAACTTAGACGATAAGTCCTTTTACGATGTAAAAGTTGTTTAATTCACCACATCACATCATTTATTGTTGTTTGATTGCCCACACACAGTGACACCTTCCACGTACCAAATACAATCTTTTTATGATATATGAACTGTTTTTATCCATTTCTTATCTCTATTTATACCATGAAAATGGCCAATGTGTATTGGGCGAAATATAGTGATTTATTTTTACTTTTTTTAGTGTATATATATATATATATATATATATATATATATATATATATATATATATATATATATATATATATAGTCCTAATCTCTGTATGATAAATAGGCAGAAGTATGTGTTTTATACAGTGAGATTAATGACCTTTTTAAGAGTACTATGACTATCATAAATTGTGGTGCGTGATTACTGAACTCTGTTATATGTGACGTGTCTTAAGTCTGATAAAGTGACGTGCAGTAAACCTATTGGTGATAGTATAATTCCATCACAGTGGAGATTTCCACAAATCTAACAATTCAGCATATTGACAGAACAACATTGCATTTACTTGCAGCGGGGTAAGCAATACCTCTCAAGTGATTGTAAGAACAAGTAGATACTCGTCTGAGAGTATCGAGCTGTGCAAAGTGTATTCACAAACCTTTTTGTAATAAAGTGAAAAAACCCATGTTTCGACATGGGACATATTTGGTGTCAAGGTGAAAAAATACGTCTGTGTATGCTGTGGGTGAAATGGTTCTTTCAGCCCGTAAAATAAAAGTTCAAGATGCCTAGAGGTGCGAGAACTATCATAGCAGACACTGCTGCAGCGGGAGATGAAAACAAAAGAGCAGTTTGTTATAGTGATGTCGATGGAGAAGACAGACGAGAGCAGCGAACACAGGACCTGTAAAATAGGATAAATAGCCTAGCCGAGTTAATAAACTGATTCTTAGTTGAATGAGAAGAGGAGCAGTGTGCATCCACAGCATATCCCACATACATAAAAAAATTTCAAACGCACAGGAGTGAAAGCACACATGCACAGCAGAGTGAGGATACACAAAACGTCGTAGTTAAAAAAATTGCCAGAACTTCAGGCAAGTGTTAGGTCTTGTAATGATCAGCAGCCTAATTAAGGGTTTCAAGCGTTCAAAGTGTTTTTGAGAGACTTTGAAGTAGCCACATATTGGTGGTCAGAAAGAGGAAAAGTAATTCTAGTAATTGGGTTGCTGAAAGATACTCTGGCAATGGAGGTAATGTGTTGGCCACAAGATAGTTTAAGAAGTTATACTGAAATAAAACGACGTTTAATTGTGAAATACGCCTTGCCTGATGCTAGAAAAGGGGACATGAAAGAACATTACTAACCCAAAATTTGAAACGGTGAATCAGTTCTTAGTTTTGTAACTCATATTTTTCGAGATTGGGATTTGTTTGCTACACAGAGTGCCAATCTCCCAGAAGGTGATAAAAAAGCTATTGCTTGTAAAAATATTCGTAGATTAGTAAAGCTGTATTTATGTGGTTATTTGTTCGATGACAATCGGTAATTAGCAGATGTAGTAATGGCGATACAAAGCCTTCTAGACACTTTGCCAAAAGAAAAAATGACAGAGAATAACTGCCCTGATGCCAAAAAGGTGGCAGTCATGAGAGGCCCTTACCAACCACCAAAGCGGAAGAGGGGGGAACTTAGTCAGCAGGTGAGAAGAGTCTTCAGATATTGTCAGTAGGGGAGGGTGGGGGGGAGAGGGGCACCAACGAGTGGAATGCCCAACCCAAGGATCCCCCTCGCTGTTACACTTGTCAAGCCTACGGTCACCTCTCTCGAGAGTGCCCAGCAAAAAACGCTGAGGGTTGGCGGGCTGGGGCACACGCATATCAACCCCCACCCAACATCCAAGGAATGAGGAAACAGAGGCAGTGGGAGGCGAGGTAGATCGATGTCCCCCTGCATGACAGCAGAAGCAGCAGCCGAGGCAGTGGTGAGAGTAACTACGATGGACTGGATGGAGCAAGAACTGGGACCTCCCTTGGTACCCTTGACCTCACCTCCGCAGCACTAGGGACAGGAGCAGGGGCCAGCAGTATTGCATGCGAGGTCATTGGCATGTGCCCCACGCATCCTAATGAGCGGCTCGGAATGTTGGCAGTCAATATTGACATTCCAGAAAACTCCATTCGGGCGCTTATCATCACAGGAGCCAGTGTCTTGCTTCTTGAGCAAGGAATCTCATTAAACCTATTGCAGTCAGCGGCATCAATCATCCTCAACACGCCAAGAGGAAATAAACTACAGGCAAGACATACAACGATTATCAACTTCAAGGTGGGGTCATTGAAGTTTACACATGACTTTTTGTCCTGCCCACCTTAGGAATTCCAGGAATTGAGGCCAGACTTAGTTGGATTTTATAATGAGTAATCAAATATATATTTGCAGGGAAAAAGATGGAATAAAAATAAAAGCAGGAGGGAGTATCTTGCCAATAGAAAGTCATGAGAGAGCAATGCTTGTACGGGAATGGAGGGACAAGTAAGTTAGGTAACAGCTGTACCTGAAAGAGGTAAAGTACTGCCTCCCAAGACACTTACTAGCATATCAGTGACCCCCTATCAGCCTCTCCCATAGTGAACCAAGGTCATATTTAAACCCCATGACAAATGGGCACATATAGTCTTCGAGGGCTTGTCAGAAATAAAAGAGAACGAAGCGGACATAACGATATTGAATTTGAAAAAATAAAAGCGTTGTGTTAGGAATTGATTCTCTGTGTGAATTGGAGTTATGTGAAATTGCTGATAATAGGATCTTGGGAGCCTCAACCCTAGCCCACACAGACGAACGTACTAAGAACTTCATTATGCAAGCACGAAAAACTATGTCCGCCAGAATATCAACCTGTAGTTATTAACATTGTTAATAATTATTCCAATGTAATTGCAATCGGAGAGGAGCCACCCTGGAGGATTGATTGACTTCCCTTTAGCATTGAAACTGGGCAGGCGGAGCAGATCAGGATAAGGTACCCATTCATTTCCAAGGTGAAATGGAAAGGAAAATTAGTAAATTAAGGGAACAAGAGATTATCGCAGAGAGTAAATTCCCCTGGGCTTCTCCAATTGTAGCTGTTAGGAAAAAGGATGGCTCGGTAATATTGTGTGTTGATTTCAGGAAGTTGAATGCAGTCACTAATGATAATGCACTTCCATTGCCCTCGATTGAAGAATTACTTGTGAAGGTACGGGATAGTAAATATTTTACAACTGTTGATTTAAAATCTGGATACTATCAAATACCCATTCAGGAAGACAGTAAATGTAAAACGTCATTTATAGCAATGATTAACTATTTCAGTTTAATTTTCCTCCTTTCTGTATTAAAAATGCTCCAAGTCATTTTACTACAGTACTGATGGCGGTGTTGTCTCCCTTTATTAGCCATAATGTTCTTGTTTATTTAGACAATATCATAATTAAAGGGAAAATGGCCGAAGAACATAATAAAAATATTTGTAAAGTTTTAGAAGTATTGCGATGTAATGGTATGAAAACAAATTTGTCAACGTGTAAATTTTTCTGTAAACAGGTCGATTTTTTAGGTCATATAATAACCCCACAAAGAATACAATCCTGCCCCAGTAAAGTATAACCTATTAGAGATTTTCCAAGGCCACGTACCCCTGTGATGGCGCCGAGTAAGGTTGTGAACTCAAAGGCAGGTTGGAAACGACTGAGTTATATTATTGTAGAACACTCTCCTTATATACAAAACCTCAAGGCAACAGGACATAACAAGTTCACAAGACAGACAATATTACAGAGGAAAAACCAGACATGAATTTTCATGTTCGTTTTAGTGCGAGGGAAGAGCGAAGATACAAGCATAATATATACAAAAGGAATTAAGTACAATTGTGTGAAACACGGTTGGTACATGGCTCCCCCCCTAAAAATGACATACTGTACATGATAAATAGGGCGCCCTGATCTAGAGAGGCGAACTGTAGGCGGGTCATCTGGCAGAAGATAAGCAGGTTTCAGACGATCGATGGAGACCCAGTCTTCTTTGCCCCGAATGTTTAGGGGAATGCTTTCGGACTGCGTCGGATCACAAGGAAAGGGCCCGTGTAAGGGGGCGTTAGTGGTGGCTTGCTGGTGTCATTGCGCAGGAAGACGTGCATTGCAGAGTGCAAGTCCGTTGGTATATGATGCTTTGCTGGGGGCTTGTAAGTTTGGCGGCATGGAGTAAATTTTCCCACGACGTGACGTATGCGCTGGAGATCGTCGGAGGAGGTTGTAGAAGGAAAAAATTCGGCAGGGACGACCAACGGGTCGCCATACACCATTTCGGCTGCCGAGACATCGAGGGCGTCTTTAGGAGTAGTCCTTAGTCCCAGGAGGACCCAGGGAAGCTGAGTAAACCAGTTGCAATCCTTGCAGCGGGACATCAAAGCTGCTTTGAGGGTGCGATGAAAACGTTCAATTGGCAGCGGGGTTGTAGGCCGTTGTCTGATGTAGGGTGATGCCCAGGAGATTCGCTAATGACGTCCACAATTGAGAGGTGAAAGTGGTTCCCCTGTCAGAAGTAATATGCTCAGGGATACCGAATCTTGAAATCCATCCAGAGAGTAAGGCAGATGTACATGAGGCGGACGTTGCAGTTTCCATGGGAATGGCTTCAGGCCAACAAGTGGAGCGGTCGATGACGGTAAACAGGTAATGATGTCCTTGTGATGTGGGTAGGGGGCCTACAACGTCAACCTGAATGTGTGCGAAACGACGCTGAGGTTGAGGAAAGGTACCCACTCCTGAATCCGTGTGTCGATGTACTTTGGAAGTTTGGCAAGAAGTACAGGCGCGGACCCAATCCTTATCATCCTTAGAAATGCCGTGCCAAATTAACTTTGCCTTCAGCAGCTGTGCAGTAGAACGGCACGAGGGATGTGAAAGGCCGTGAATGAAATCAAACACCTGTCGGCGCATGGGAGCAGGAATCCAAGGTCGCGGTCTACCAGTACTGACATCACAGAGGAGGGTGGTGTTGGAGTCTTCAAGGGGAAAGTCTTCCCAACAGAGGGACGTGCAGGATGTCCTACAAGCTTGATATTCTGGATCCTGTCGTTGGGCTTCAGCCAGGGCGTTGTAATCCAATCCCAGTTGAACGGCAGCCAACGTGTTCCTTGACAGGGCATCGGCAACGAGATTCATTTTCCCAGGGACGTATTGGAGGGTGCAATTGTATTCAGCCACGGCGGAGAGATGTCGACGTTGACGGGCGGACCAGGCGTCAGACTGTCGAGTGAAGGCGTGCACCAGAGGCATGTGGTCTGTGCGAATGACGAAGGGCGTACCTTCTAAGAAATGGCGAAAGTGACGGACAGCCAAGTGCACCGCCAGCAATTCTCGATCGAAGGTAGAATAACCCGATTCTGCCTTTGACAGTTTTCTGCTGAAGAAGGCCAATGGGCTGGGCGAGCCTTTGACCACCTGCTCGAGTGCTGCACCAATAGCGACGTCGCTGGCATCGGTGGAGAAGGAGAGGGGCGTGTGGGATAGGAAAAGTGAGAGCCGCAGCAGTTGATAGGGCCTTCTTTGCATTGCAGAAGGCTGCTTCTTGAAAGGGACCCCACTTCAGGTCCTTTGGCTTGCCCTTGAGGGAGGCGTAGAGGGGAGCAAGAGTGGTGGCAATGGCTGGCAGAAAACGGTGATAAAAGTTGATCATGCCCAAGAATTCCTGCAGAGCTTTGACGGTCGAGGGCACGGGGAAGTTCTGAACGGCTGCTACCTTCTCAGGGAGGGGGTGGACACCTTCAGGAGTGATGCGGTGCCCTAAGAACGATACTTCGTTGGCGCCAAAGGTACACTTGTTGTACCGGACTACAAGGCTGTTTTGTTGCAGGCGGTCGAGCACGATGCGCAGGTGACGGAGGTGTTCCTCTTTTGAGGAGGAGAACACAAGTATGTCGTCCACATAACATACACAGAAAGGGAGGTCCCCTAAGATGCCATCCATGAGACGTTGAAACGTTGCCCCAGCATTACGAAGGCCAAAACAGGAGTAATTGAAGGTGTATGTACCAAACGGAGTGGTGATGGCGGTCTTGGGGATGTCTTCTGGGTTCATAGGCACCTGATAATACCCCTTCAGGAGGTCAAGCGTAGAGAAAACCTTCGCTTTGTGCAGGTAGGAGGTCACGTCGGCAATGTTTGGGAGGGGGTAATGATCCGGTTCTGTTTGCATGTTCAGGCGCCTGTAATCCCCGCACGGACGGAGGAAGCCGTCTTTCTTCAGAACGATGTGTAAGGGTGACAACCATGGGCTGGAGGCCTTTTGGCAAAGGCCCATTTTCTCCATTTCGGCGAACGTCTGTTTGGCGGCTGCCAATCGTTCCGGTGCCAGACGTCTGAATTTTGCGAAGACTGGGGGTCCCGTCGTCTTGATATGGTGATAAATACCGTGCTTGGCAGGAACCGTGGGCGTTTGGCGAAGTTCTGGACGGAAAACTTCCGGGTACGACGTGAGGAGGTGGGCGTAGGCATCCGTGGGTGCGCTGATGTGGAGAGCGAGGTTAGAGGGGGCGGGTTGAAGAGGTGTCGACAAGTACGAGTCTGAGTTGACCAATCGTCGGTGGGCGACATCGACCAGAAGGTGGAAATGAGAGAGGAAATCCGCACCGAGGATTGGCATTGTGACGTCAGCAACGAGAAACTTCCAATTGAATTTACCGTTTCCGAACGATAATGTGAGGTTTTCGTAACCGTAGGTGGGTATCGCAGATCCGTTGGCAGCTACTAAGCGGACGTCGGCAGATGTAGACAGACTACATCGTGCCTTGAAGAGTTTCCTTGGCAAAAAAGAACGACAAGCACCCGTGTCTACCAAAAATTGCACGCCCGTTCCTGCATCCTGTAAAAAGAAAAGATTAGAAACATGGGAGGCCACCGCCACAAGTGATGGCCTACTTACACGTTTTTTGGCCACTGACAATCCTTGGCACATTTCTTCGCGGTTGTCTCGAATCTGAAGTGGTAGTAGCAAAACTGCGGCGGATGGGAGGTAGTAAGTGGCTGTAGAAGTCGTTCGTTGGGGCACAAGCGAGTGGTGGGGGGTGGGCGGCTTTGTCGCCGCTTCGGCACGTCACGGGGTAGGCGTGTATGTCCTACGGCATTCATGTCAGCTTCGGTTGACGTTGAATAGGCATCCTCGTCGTCAGGGGTGGAGGCGTTGATGGAGGTCCTGAAGTGGCTGTCCATAAGGGCGTCGGCTTTGGTCATCAAGTCCTTTATGGGTAAACTATCGACATCGGTTATGGCAGCGCGTACAGGTTCGGGTAAACGGCGTATCCAAAGGGCACGAAGTAGGTTCACCTCACGAGGAGAGCCGTCTGCGGCAGGTTGAAGGCGAGCGATACTGGTCATTTCCCTGAGGGCAAGCGAAGCCCTTTGGTCCCCCAACAGTTGTTGCGAGAGCTGAAAAAGCTTTGCTATACGGGCGGTGGCGACGGCGAGTACTGCTGCAGAAGGTATGTTTTGAGGGCGTCATACGCTATAGGGGTGTCTCCTTGTTCACAAAGCCAGTCGGATATTTCTGGGAAGGTGTTCTCAGGTATCGCCGCGAGAACATAATCCGCTTTGGTGGTTGAGCGAGTCACGCCCCTGATACGGAAGTGGACTTCAGCGCGTTGAAACCAAGCAAACGCCTCTCCGGTGGCGAACGGTGAAAGTTTCAATGGGGCGGCCGCAGCGCCAACTGCTGTAGTAGAGTCCGTCTCCGTCATAGTACCAACGATG
>NC_090725.1:192219129-192244129 GCF_036898095.1 Palaemon carinicauda
GTGAACGGTGAAAGTTTCAATGGGGCGGCCGCAGCGCCAACTGCTGTAGTAGAGTCCGTCTCCGTCATAGTACCAACGATGGAGGGGCGAGGGAGGTGGAGGTGGAAGGCGGTGGGAGCGAGTCGACTTCCGGGGTAACCAATGTGACGGCGCCGAGTAAGGTTGTGAACTCAAAGGTAGGTTGGAAACGACTGAGTTATATTATTGTAGAACACTCTCCTTATATACAAAACCTCAAGGCAACAGGACATAACAAGTTCACAAGACAGACAATATTACAGAGGAAAAACCAGACATGAATTTTCATGTTCGTTTTAGTGCGAGGGAAGAGCGAAGATACAAGCATAATATATACAAAAGGAATTATGTACAATTGTGTGAAACACGGTTGGTACACCCCTAAGGTAGTAGCTGGGTATCTTGGACTCGCTGGTTTTGGAGGAATAGGGAGACCCTTAGATGCTTTAAAGAAACAAAAGTAATAAATTGGGGAGTGGAAGAAGAAAGGTCCTTTATTCATATGAAAGCTGGCTTAACTAGCAATGACTTACTCGTATATCCTAGATTTGATCGCCCATTTATAGTGACAACAGATGCAAGTAGTGTAGCTAATGGTGGCATAATTTCTCAATGAGATGATAAAGGTAGGGAGCAACCCATTTTTTTTTTTTTTTTGCTTCCATATCATTAAAAGGGGCAGAAAAGAATTCGATCGAGAGACATTAGCTATTATTTGGGTTCTAGAGAGGCATCGGTTCTTTTTATTAGGTTAGCCGATTGAGTTGGAAAGTGACCATCGCCCCTTACGTGATTTATTCTACAAAGGAGACTTGACTTCTAGACAAGCAAGTTGTATTGAAAGATTGTTAAAGTTTAACATAAAAGGGTTTGACCACATAGAAGTTAAGGCTAACAAGGTAGCTGATGCCCTCTCTAGAGGTGAAGTAATAGGAGTAACAATTCAGGCGTAGAGGAGGAACGGAAAACGAAACCAAAATATTGTAGGCCCCAATCAAAATAGGAAACGGGATGTGTATTCACACGAGGAGCAATCAGTAAATGAGATCCGTGAGAGAGAGAGAGAGAGAGAGAGAGAGAGAGAGAGAGAGAGAGAGAGAGAGAGAGAGTGAAGATGAATGTATGTGGGTGGCTGAGGACATGACCAGGGTGTCCGGAATGAGTGCCCTGATGATGCAGGTGTGATTGACTAGTTAGGCTGGGACATAAAGGAATCCGAGATGGACAGAAAAGAGAGGAATGGATGGAAAGGATGCGAGTTGTTATTAAAGGGGAATCAGAGAGTTATTCATCATTTCTGAATGTGCCTCGTGAGAATTTTTTTATAGAGAATATCTTATATTGTGCTTAGAGAAGAGGGGAGGGGAATTTTGTGCACAGGTAGTTCTTCTTCCCTCCTTAATTAACTGAGTTATCCACATTGTACATTGAAGTCTGTATGCAAGCTAGTAAGGGATTGATAAATCGTTAAGGAGAGCAATTGAATCCTTCTTTTGGTTAGGAATGAGAAAAAATCTATAGAAAATTATGTAAAATATTTTCATGCTTGTAACCATTTCAAAAACATAAAAACACTACGTGAAGCCAGAAAGTGACCTGTGATTCTTATCAAATTTTATAGAGTGCATATGGATGTGGTAGAACCATTTCCTATTGGTATAAGACAACATAAGTATATATGTGTATTTGTAGATGCATTTACTAATTACACTCATACTTACGCAATGTTGGATATATCATCAAATTCATTACCCCAGGTGCTATGCTCTTTCATTACTAGGTTTGGTAGCCCGAAAATTTTGATAAGTGATAATGGTCTCAAATTTATAAATAAGGTGGTGAAATCGGTCAGACTTAATGAAAATTGAACACTTTTCAGTGACCGCGTATAGGCCTTCAGCTAATGGCTTAGTGGAATCACATAACAGGGAAGTAGTGCAAATTTTACATTACTTAGTGGCTGATGACACACTTCATTGGCATGTCATGCTTCCTACAGCTGAGCTAGCTTTGATCATTGTATATAATGCTTTGCTCAGGGACACGCCCTTCATTTTAGTGTATGGACAGAATCCTGTGTTACCATATACTGTCCTGATTAATTCGTAACAGTTGCCAAATTATCCAACTGAGCAATACCGTGTCTATTTACTAAATCTCTTAAGGAGAGTAGTGAACAGCACTGAAAGATTTTTGAAAAGAGGTAATGAAAAACAAAGCCCAAAGTTGGACGGTTGGTTCAAAACAACACCGTAAAAGTATTTGTGAGCGATCGTGTGTATTTGAAACGATTACAACCAAGGAAACACAAACTAATGCCAGCGTATTTGGGTCCGTAAAGATGCTTAAATCTAATACAGTAGTGATGCAAAGCATTATTAATGGCCCAGTGTCTGAACATTATCAGTCACACATAGATGTGGTTCCGGAAGAGGTAGTTTTCAAAAGTGTCAATCAGATTTTACCTCATCCCTGCATACGCTACATTCCTCGAGTTGATGAATAGGATTTTTTTTTTTTTTTTTTTTTGCTGTTGGTGTTGTTGTTTGAACAGACCTCATTTCTTCTTTTGATGTGTTTTGAATATACTTGGTGATAACAATGTGTTCCAATGTTGGTGCTCAATGTATAAGTAAAGTGTTATGATAATTTTGCTGAGTGTAGCAATACATATGACATAATGCTGAGTGAACCTAAAACAAAAAGAGAGAGGTTAAATAGGTAAGGTGTGATCCATCAGCCGGATACTGTATCATTTATGTATTCATATGATTCCTAGTTGCCGGGACCGGGGCAAGTTCCCGAAGGGCAAGTGGGTACGGGATTAAAGATCAGCCTCGAGGAAAGTCAGTGTTTGAGAATGTGTAGATGTGAATACCTTATACTTAGAGTTATAAGAGAAAGGGGGGAAACTGCATGATTTTCTCGGGAAAAAGGCTAGTCGCCACCGATTGATAGTTACAAGTACAAGTGTAGTAGTGATTTTAAAAATGGTGAAACGGTGGTGGTGAGTTATGCTGTGAAATTGTGTCGTAAACCCGGACAATTAAAATCAAGGGATGAAGGAATGTCTATTCGTACCCCTATCCCGCCCAAAAGGCCCGTAACCAGAGGGAGATTATTGATGAGGTTGTGTAATACCGATATTGGTATGATTTTTTCCACTTTGGGTCTTCTGTATTATAGCTGCAGATGCCATAAGAGGAAATGAGTTGAATTATTTTCTATTATATTGTATACATTTTTATATGGCATATTTCACTTTTTATTTTGTTGTGGAAAAGTCTTTTTTTATGGGTGATTTTTATGCATACATTTTATGTTGCATTTATGTCTAGTACATGCCATGCCCTATTCTGGGTCGTAGTGTTCTCCATATGATAGACTAGAGAGGGCGTGTGCGCACCTCCTCCCTGAGTGAGTAGCTGGGGGGGGGGGGGTGAGTAATGTCCTAATCCTCGATGAAAAAAATTTAAAATTATGTATCTTATACAGTGAGATTAGTGACCTATTAAGGAGTACTTTGACTATCATAAATTGTGGTACGCAATCACTGAACTCTGTTATAGGTCACGTGTCTTAAGTCTGATAAAGTGATGTGCTGTATTTTATTCTTCTTTTTAATAATGAAATTCTTTCTGAAGGAGATACATTGTCATCCCTACTATACCATACACAATTTACATATTCAATGAGAAGAATATTTACTGTGTTTACCTGTTTCTTAGTTTTACATGTGTAGTTCATCATAAGAAAATTATTGGTTGTTCTAATTTTACTATAGATATTTCTAAAATTAAGGTTTGAAACCACTCCCAGATGGGTCTAATATACATACAAAAATATACAACATGTAAATGATTTTCTACTTCCATACACTTGTTACAGAAATTATAATTTTTTATATTCAATACTCTAATCCTTTCTTTTTTGGCTAATGATTCATACAAAAATCTGTACATCAAACTTCCCCGGTTGGAATCAACATATTTACACAATAGATTATTCCATATATCCTTGGGCATCTCTCCAATACAATAGGCATATGTTCTAGCATTTTAGACCTGTAAATATTTGTACTTTTAACATGTGGAAAGTTCGGAGTTTTTATAAATTTTCTTAGGGCATCGCCAAAATAATTGTAGAAAGTAATACCCGAGTATGATACATCATGACAATTTTCCAAAGGAAACATATAACTTATTCTAATGTGTAAAATAAAGGGCCAGCTGTCTTCCATAACTTTCTGAATTAATAATTTTCAAATATGTGCTCCTTAAAATAGCTGCTGCCTTGTAATACATATTGACTATACCTATGCCGCCTTTCGCTTTTTGAAGATAAAGGGATTCTCTCTTAATTGGCTGATACATTCCACACCACAGGTACCGAAAGATTGCTTGTTCTAGGATTTTTGCTTTACTCTTTACCAATGGAAACATGGGGCACATGTACCACACTTTATTTAAGATTAAGGAATTAATAATGACAGATTTTTGAAAAATAGACAAAAATCTATTTGAGAGCATGTTTACTCTCACCTGAACTTTGCTAATGAGTTCATCCTAGTTTCCTTTGACCTTTTCTGCATAATCATTGCATAGCAACATTCCTAATACAGTACATTTGTTTTTATTTTGCAACCATTCAACTGGCCATTCATTTCGATGTTTCCAGTTACCCAGTCCCATTACACATGTTTTTTTTTTACGATTTAGCTCTGCTCTGTAACTTGCTCAAATTGTTCTATCGTATGAAACACTTCCTGTATGCTCTCTGTTGTTCTAACAAATGCCGAACTGTCATCCCTAAACCCCCTATATCAGAACACTTGAATGCATTTGGGAATTTTATTCGTCGAATACTTACATTTTGTTTCATAGTTTTATATAGTGATTCTTGGAACAAAGCATATTCGATCATTGACATAGGGCAGCCCTGGCATATCGATCGTTCAATAGGAAAATAGTCACTATCGATTCCATTTGTACAAACTGCACTTAGGCTCCCGTCATATAGTATTCTTATTTTTATAACAAAATCGTCTCTGAAACCCATTCGTGATAAAGTCTTAAACATAAAATCTAGATTCCCCCTGCCAATGGCCTTACTCCAGTCCACAATGACCAGAGCTCCATTTAAATTATTTTTATTAACATAATATATGATATCACGGATTAGTGTATTACAGTTTATTATTGATCTTCCTTTCACCAAACAAAATTGTTCCTCAGATACAACCTTATTCAAAACACTCACCATTCTGTTTGTCAGTAGTCTTGAAATACATTTATATTCAGTATTTAGCAACGCAATAGGCCTCAAGTTGTTCAAACATAGCATATCCCCACCTTTACGAATCAGTTTTATGATACCTTTCTTTTGACTCGGCCCAAATTGAAATTTTACGTTTAAAGCATTCTTCACCACTGGTGCTGTTAATAGACATAAGAAAATGGTCTTGTAACCTAGAGTCTGTATTTACCTTAGAGACTAGAGTTTTATATTACTGCCTTACTTGATAAGCAATAACGTCAGTGTTATGCAGTGTTGCCCCATTCTCCAAACGCAATTCTCTAATAATATTTTTCATTCTTCTGGATTTCTCTTTCCCTAATAGATAAGCAGACAGTCACTCCCCATTCAACCTTTCTTCTGCTTTTAACCTAATTCTTACACCTTCACTTATTTCATCTTTTACAGACTTTATTTAATCTTTAAGGACTTTCATTTGTTCAAAATCAATATTACCAATCGATACCTTGCAAGCTAAGAATCCCAAGTGGCTTTGTAAAAAATTTCATGTACCATATTTCTCCTGGTTAGCTTGTTTGGACAATATAACAAAAAAGTATCTCACTTTAGGTTTCACAAAATCTTCCCACCACTCCATGATATTGTGACATTTCCTGTTTTTCCTTTTAAAATAATCCCAAAACTTTTTGAAATTCTCGTCAAAATCATCTCTATTCAGTAACGATGCATTCAATTTCCAGTAACCCCTCCCCATTCTACACTGTTTGTCTATAAAAAAAGTGGGTTAATAGCATGTTATGATCTGTCATAGCTAATGGAATATTTTGACACTATTTTATGCTACTATACAGGTCACTAACATATAAACGGTCAATTTGGAACTATAATCAGCTCAATAGTAAGTGTACGAGGGTAGGTTGTGTTTTGAAAACCATACGTCTTTCAGAACCAGTTGTTTTACTAGAGACTTGAGTGCTCTGGATACACATCTTTCGTTTCCTGTACTCACATCTCTTCCTTAGAGTACACAAATAAAATCGACACCTAGATTTAAATTTGAAGTATTTTGTCTTAAGTGATATAAGATGTTATCAGAAAACAAACTCTCTCTCTCTCCTTCTGTTTAGAATATCAGCAAAAATTAATGACTGCCATTATGTTAGATTCTTGCAGATAATATACTACCCGTTTCATCTTTTTTCCGTTGACAGTACAGAAATATTAGACATTTTATTAAACAGAAAACAAGTGCCTCCTTTAAAAATAGTTGGCATATTCAGCAGTACTACAAAACTCTCCTCAAGATATATCTTCTTCCTATCTCTAATATTATGTTCTTCAATATAAATTACATCAATCATATATTGAGAAGCTTACATCTTAAGTTGTGTTTGTTTGTTGAGCTCATTTAAACCACAAATATTTATTGATGCCACTAATGGAGCCATTAGAAAAAAATAAAGTTTCATTATTTGCTTATTCTAGAGAATTTAGGACACTTTTCCTCACTGCCATTGGCATTGGCCTCGTTATGTTAATGTTTACCTAATCCCGGCTCACTGTTGGGGGTTATGGCTTGTTCGGTGTTATATTGCATATTCTCTAAATCACCAAGGATATTGGATAACTGAGAATAATTTAACAGTGGATTCATAACACTTCCATCCTCGTCGCTCTTAACATTAGACCTACTTTCCCTTTCTACACTAGTATTTTGAATTACAGCACTGCCTTTACCATGTGATTCAGAATGTTTCCATTTCATCGCCGGGACATTCGTTAGTAACCTTTTATTATCCGTTATATCAAACACTTCTTTTCTTACCTCTTCCGGTTGAGAACCCTCCGTTATAACCTTGTGTACCTTTGCTTCTACTGCCATTGCCTTAATCCCTGGTTAGCTAGTTTCGTACAACTGTTTTTTTTTTCACCGAAGTGAATTCACTCTTCTTAAAGTAGAAGCCATTTTCCTTTGTTTAAACACTGTCTTATTATACTTTTAGGGAATAATTCCCTTAAATCGAAAGGCTTTACAGTCCCATGTCTTGATAGGGAACCCTGAGGCACAGCCCCAGGGTACAATGGCTTACCTTCCAAAACCCAGGAGGGTGTTGATGTTAAATTTTCACTTTGGAAGACTAAATCTACAGTTTATACATAATTTCACCGATGACCACACTTTCCTACATATTCATCAGCTTTATAGTAATCAAGAGGCACCAGCAATACATCCAAAGTTCCAAAACAAGCTGAAATAACGGATCTCGGGAACTGCTGTCCGTTCAACTCGACGGATGCATCGAAAGCCTCCCAGCTACTCATCACTCAAGCCTGGTAATTCAAGATTCGGTAGTTCTAAGCTAGTAAAGGCAAAAAAAAGGGCGTATAAACCTGATATTGGAAATAGGAAGCACAGGATACCCAAAGATTTAGAAGTTAGAGTTTTACATCTGAGATAAAGGGGAAGAACTGAGTGCTTTTCGTAAAGTTTTGGGCATTGATGAAAACTAAAATATTCGGAACATGATCAGACAGCTAAACCACACTCAACTCTTGACTAGCATTTGTGAAGGGGATCTAATAGCAATGGAAGACAGAAACCATCTGACATTTATGATCAAATTTACAACTAGCAATCACAGTCTCATTGGCAATCAAAGATAAATACACACTGAAACCGATGAAAAAGGGCTGGCCATTTGCTGATATGATTAGTAATATGAAATATTTTGTTTAACTCGAACCACTTCTTCAATTTATCCGAGGTATTATTTCTTTGTATGATATTGCTTTGGAAACTGAGTAATCACAAAACATAAACAAGAATAGTCTGAAGGATAACCTCTTGGTGAAATTCTCCTAAGCCAATGATAACTTCATGATTTAAAAAAAAAAAAAAAAAAAAAAAAAAAAAAAAAAAAAAAATCTTTGTTCTTATTTTCAAGGATCGTATAGCAAAATTGATGTAGTTAGTGGAAATTCGATACTTTAAGTAGGGTGTACATATTCGAGCGAACGATGCCATGATCATCAGAAAAAAATATCGTGATACATTATGGATTCACGTTCATAGGTTTAGTTTCAGACAAACTTACAGAAGAGTGTCAAACGGCAAGCCTTTTAAGAGTCACCTTTTGTTATGATCTTGAATAGTTTTAACCTCAAAGACCATAGCATGCCGAACTCGCAGGTAGCAATTATCATTGGCTAGAACATCACATTAAATAAATTGCTGATAACAACAAGCATACAATTGAGCATGAACCAGAATTTAAATTTTTTTCTATTTAGATCATTGTGTTCCCTAAAATCCCCCATCCTTAGCTCACAAGTATTTTAAGGCTGCAGACACTTAAAGGAGCTAACGATTTTGAGAGGACTTGACCCCCTTCTGGCGATCACTGGGCAGAGACGTTACCAATATGGCCACAAAATGTTTCTTTAAACTGCAGTGTGGTAACAAAAATGTAGCTAGTTCACTTCATTCTAAGTGCAATTTCAAAATTTGGTGTACAAATATGATAAGTCTACAAAGGAGATAATTAATTGTTGTAGAAGATAATGAACTGGTTTCAACAAGTTTGCACACATGATTTACAATAACAAAAATAAAAGTGTTCCCCTAAAATAATTATACTCTAAAAAAACTTATGTTCTTACTCTACAATAATCATACTATAATCTAGTAATTTTTGGCCAAAATTATGTATTATCAATGGTTTATCAATGATAATAATAGAATACCCAACAAAGACGATGCTATTCTTTCAAGATTAGCAAATTTTACTAAATCATTTTACTCACATTTCTAAACGAAAAGTGACCAGAATTAAGAATATGAGAAATTTCGTGTACCTTAACCAATATAGTTTTATCATATTTATACCATTCAAAAACATTATCTTATAAAGGAAGAATTTGGCCTAAGATATATATAAAAAGAATGATATAAGATTTTATTTCGATATGCATTGTCAAATTCCATGTATCTTCAACCAATATCGTCCACTTTCCACATTGGGCATCTATAAATTAAATCCTGAACCTGAAGAGATTATACTATTGCCTGAAGAATGGAAAGGGGACAATGTTAGCTGTCAAATATTAAGATTTATGATATACAGATTTAGTGATTTATTTTAATAATGCCTTAAATAATTGCTGCTAGCCATTTTCTTTCAGTAGTCCAAGTTAAAGTTATTCCAATATTATTTCACACATAATTTCTGTGTTTATTTCATAAAAGTATTTCATTATTTAACTGTTAATTAATTGCTATTAGCTTAGAGAAATCAGATGTCCCTTATTTTTTTTAGTTTATTTGAGATCAGTGAACGTTATTTACATGGATAATTAAAGCGTTGTTATATCTATGAAGTCTGTGGATTTTGAGAGGAAAATAAACAGATGAAGGAGCTACAAGTGATTTTAACCCCTATGAAAATGATTGACTTTATAAGTGATTCATAGTGATGTCCCCATGGAAGACATTTGGTGCCCAGAACCCGGAATTAGCACTATTAGTACCCGGTAAGAGCTATCAGTAACTCTTTAAAAGCTGCATCCAGTGATATACTGTAGATATAATTGAGCAGTTACCTAGAGCAAAGGCAGCGGTTGAGAGCTGGGTAATAGAATAGAGGTCCTACTAGTCCAGGACCCACCTCCTATTTCGGGTGAGTTAGTAAAAGCTCTAGAAGAGTTGGATAAAAGACTATACACTAGAAGGAGAGCAGGATAAGTTAGAAGCGGAACTCGAACCTGAGGAATTAGAAAATTACTTAGAACAAGCAGATGCTGCATGACACAGGGCTAGGCAGGGTAGGTTTCATTGGACTAATTGACTATAGGATATGTCGGTAGCAGAAACAGTGACAACGACCCTGAAACCTCTGCTAGTGCAGTATCCATTCATTACTAAGATTTGATGGTGAAATAACACAGTGGCATAGTTTCTGGGAGCAGTTTTCGTCCCACAAAGATAACACAGAGTTGCCAGGCCTTATCTAATCATCATATATGTTATCACCATTTGATTTACCTGCAAGGATGTGGTGCAAGGAATGCCACACAACAGTGTCAGCTATAGAACAGTTGTCGACTTACCCACTGCATTATTCAAGCTTGTGTCCAAACTCTTCTTCAAGTACCCATCAGCCAATGTAAGAACTACATTAACCAGATTTGGATACTTTGGCCTGAAGTCATAAAGTATACAAGAAGATTAGATGACCTTTGAGTAACAGGTGAGCAATGGAAATTTTCCTAACACCTATGATTGCGTCTCGGCTTACAACAGCGTTAAGGCATTTCTGGTCATGAAAGTCTTGTTGCCATGAAAGTGATCTTGATTTGTTGCTAAAGTGACTTAAAAGGAAAGTAGGAGTACTAGGAAGAGAAATGAGGAAAAAAAAAAAGTTGATAGTGTAGAAGGTGGAGATAATTTATTTACATCCTATGACTTACATGCAATTTCTCCAACGAAAGTTTTGAATTGTGTCTTTAATATTTTTTTTTGTAATACAAACAAACTATAAATCTGAAAGGCATTTTATGTTTTAGCATTGGATAGCCAGCAGAAGTATAACAGAATTAGAGAATTGGGTACTTGTCTTAAATGTTTGAATATGGCTCATATTTCTAAAGGTTGTAAGGCTAGGTATGACAAGCGTCAAGGTGGTTATAATGTAGTAAAATGTGGTGTCAAGTGTCAAGGTGGTCATAATGTAGCCATGTGTTGTGTCAAGTGTCAAGGGGGTTATAAGTTAGTAATGTATGTTGTCAAGCTGAATATGACCTCCCAAACAAATGTAGTAAATGGTGATCACATGGCACCTCATGCAGTTAGTATGTTGTCGGGTCACTACAGTAATAAGACTTTGTTACAAATGGTTAAGGTAAACGTAAGGAATAATAAGGGAGGCTTTGTCATGCTAAATTTTTGTTTGGTAGTAGTTGTTATTGCTCATATGTTAGCAATAGGTTTATAGAAATTTGCAAACCTGGTTGGGTTCCAAAAACTGGTGGTCGTAGCTCTGGTACTGATATAGAAAGTAATATCTACAAATTGCAGGTTTTGGATAATAAGAGTAAAATAATTCAAATTTTAGCCGCGAGTATTTCAAAGATATGCAACCCCTTATGTAGAACAATAGATTCATCCCATATCCCAGAAGGTCTTCAGCCATTTAAATTTAGCAGATGACTTTGATGATAGTTCTCCTAATTCTTATAGGTCGGAATTACTACTGGATTCTCATAGGACCGTCTAATAAAATGAAAATTTTGGCTAAAATTTATGACTTCAACTTTTTGCCACCGACTGTATGTACTGTACATGGATTACTCTTACCAGACATAGAATTTCAAAGCTCTATCTCGTTTATAAATGGGTAAAAATTATTTCTTTATATTCATTTACATCCCAAAGTGTATTTAAGAAGAATATGTAACTTAAATTTCATTATACATAAATTTTACATAGATAACTTTGTATACAATGTATTTTCCCTTCTTTTTGGCAACGAATATGACTGTCCTTATGACAGGAAGGCGTTGGTAGACTCTCAGATAGTCTCAATGTGTAGGCCCCGGACAGCCCCAGAGCGCATGCACATCAACCGGTTCATGTCGGAAAAGATACCAACTAGAACATATTTAGTTCTCTTCAATTTTATGTACAATATCAAGATGTCGAAGATAATGGGATCTAAACAAAGGCAGGAGTACAGTGCCATCATGAAATACCTACATGAATGTAAAAAAAATTGATATTACCTTAAGAGGAAAGTTTCTCAGTGATAGTGGTAATAGTGGATGGGAGCGCTGTCACCACACCAGTGGTTTCTGCTAGCATGGTTGATGATGGCAAGCTTAGTGTGAATGTCGATACTTTGTCTGAAACAAAGGATGATTTGTAACTTCAGTTATCAGATGAAAACATAAAAGACGTAGGAGAGGTATATGCAAGTAGTAGGTTGGCTAGGGCACCAGGCATCCATCGAGATATTACAGCTAGAGAGTTATTGGGGTTCTTTGAATGGCCAGACAGTACTACATTAGATCCTTCTCTCTGGTTACGGTTGACTTTCCCTTTACCTACACATTCACCAAATAGTCTAGCCTATTCTTTACAGATTCTCCTCTGTCCTTAAACACCTAACAACACTAAGATTACTAAACAATTTTTCTTCACCCAAGTGGTTAACTAATGCTCACTAATTGTTCAGTGGCTACTTTCCTCTTGGTAAGGGTAGAAGAGACTCTTTAGCTATGGTAAGTAGCTTTTTTGGGAGAAACACACTCCAAAATCAAACCATTGTTCTCTAGTCTTGGGTAGTGATATAGTGTCTGTACCATGGTCTCCCACTGCCTAGGGTTAGAGTTCTCTTGCTTGAGGGTACACTCGGGTACACTATTTCATCTAATTTCTCTTCTTCTTGTTTTGTTAAAGCTTTTATAATTTGTATAGGAAATAATTATCTTAATGTTATTACTGTCCTTAAAATGTTTTATTTTTCTCTGTTTCCTTTCTTCAATAGGCAATTTTTTCTGTTGGGGACCCTGAGCTCATAACATCCTGCTTTTCTAACTAGGGTTGTAGCTTAGCAAGTAATAATAATAATAACAATAATAATAATAATAATAATGTGGACATATCTAATGACACAAATAGCGAGTGTGTGGAGGTCTGTTCAATAGTGCTCAAGAGTGAACGAACATTACATGAAATGGTGGAGAGCATGATATGTCATAAAAGGAAATGTGAGGAAATGTGAGAGTTAGTTATAAATAAGGAATATTTTGACAATGATATAAGAGTTACATGTAATTCTGGTGAACGTATTCTCTTTGAGATAAAGACCCCACGGTATAAAATGTCTGGATACAAGAGAGCCACTGCTTCCCCTGTTACCTCTTCAAAAGTGTACAATACTGTACTGGATGGAACTGGGTATTTAAGTGCTCAAAAACTTATTGGCATCTTCTAAGTGGATCCCAGGAGTAAAACAGTTTACGAACCCAACAAGAACTATATGCATTATCTTAATAAAGCAAGGTACGATACCCTCCAGAAGAGAATTCATTGGTGTATGGTTGAATGTCATAAGAAAATGAGTATTGATCCTGACAGTAATGGAATCCTCGACATTGACATCATTTATGATGGCACCTGGATGATCAAAGGGCAAAAATCCAATATTGGTATTAGCATTGCTTTATAGGCTTAGATACTGAGATTTTGTCAAAATATTGCATTACCTTTGCTAATAAATAACCTAAACCGGATTGATTGATTTAAAGTTTTCTGGCATCCTGACATCTAAGGTCACTGAGGCCAACATAAACCGGGTAGAAAGGAAATGAATAAATAGGAATTTGAAGAGTCATAGAAGACCTGCGAAGATAGTAAGAAGTGTACCAGATACTTTTAGAAATCTTCCAGTTTGATGGAGGCTGAGGCAGCTGAGAAGATATTGGGTTGGTCATAAAAAAAAAGGTATTCATTCTTTGATGGTGACGGTGATCTGAGTGCCTATGATTCACTTATACGGTTAATGAACAATGAAGGGCCCTACAGAAAAGATCACTTTGTCAAGAAAGAGGAATGCATAAATCATTTTTCAGAAATACTTGGCTGCAGTTTCATAAATATAGGGGTGAGATTTGTAAATAAAGTTCTAACTAAAACCAGCAAGACATGTTTTCACAAGTACTTTGGTGGGAGGGGAAAACTATGTGACCACACCATAGGTCACTTATTGAGGTATCTGAGTGCTACCATACAAAGAGCAAAGGATTATGATGAACCTGACAAGCTGGAAAGACGCGGGAGGGATATTTTGGCTACCCTTATTCATGTCACTACTACAGATGAAGCACCAGACTGCTCACTGTGCCCTGACGGTGAGAAGTCTTGGTGTTTTTTATAATGCTGACATATCCCGTGGAAAAGACCCAAGGTCACCCCAACGGATGAAGGTGAAGACAAATATCCCTCCTGATGTTAAGCATCTTCTATAAGATGTGTATGATAGCCTGGAATCAGGTGATCTTTTGGAAAGCTTCTTGAAAGAAAGGACTCAGAACTTGAATTAGTCCTTCAATGGAAAATAGTTGCCCAAGTGTCAGAAGATAAAATTCCAGGGCTTACGGAGGGTCAATGCTGCCTATCAGGTAATATATACTTCTTATTCATTTATATCTCACAGCTTTGACATTTTCTTATAATTTGCATTCACGTTCAATTTTGATTGTAATTCATAATACTGTACTTCTATAGGTGTTGCATTATTTGATTTCTATTTACATGTAAAACAGTGGCACAGCAAGAGAATGATAGACTGAAGCAGAGTAGAAAAAAGGGAAATATAGTTCAAGAATACAAAAAAAAAAAACAGCTAATAACGGATCCCAAATAGGAGGAAGGGGATGATGATCTTAGGTGGTGACTCATGACACACTTAACACCCCCCCCCCCCCTTTGAGGGATAATATCACTTATTATATATAAGTGAGGGAACCAGGTACAATAATAGTATCACAAAGAACACCAGTAAGATGTTGTAAATACTTATAACGCTTTATGTCCATTTTCAATGAAAATTTTTTTCAATCAAACTTTGACAGCTGATATCTAAAAAGTAAGTTATCCTATAGTATTTGCACTCTAAAAACAATCTTCCTTATTTATTATCCAGTTTCTTTTATTTAAAAACCTGTGAACTCCTCGTAATTTTTTCCCAATGTATCATAAGAAATTGGCAAATTTTTTCAAATTTTTTAGATAATTTTTAATATATAGCATGTGTAATTTTCCCCCGTTTACAAAGTTCACTGTAAATCAGTAATCTTTTTTGTTACACTTCAGTTTTGCATGATAATTTCTGATGAACATTTATGTGATTATCTTCATCTTTTAACTTTGCAACTTAGTAAAAAAGTGTGGCTGTCTTTAGCATTTAACCGAAGTCTTTTGTAAAATGGGAAAATATTGGTACCCTACTTCTTCAAAAGGTGTACAATAGAATGCATACCCTGCTGTGCAGGTGGTGAAAACTGTTGCATTGAATTCAGTGTTAGGTTAGGTTTTATCAGATAATATTAGCAAATGTTTTGATATTAGTAAGGTTGTAGACAGATCTTCATTATCAGACTCTGTGCCCTCCTCTTTTCAGCTGATGCTGAAATGTCAATTCTTTTTTTTTTAATTTAGAAACTATTGGCATTACTACTAAAAAATGCAAGGAAAGATGTAGGGAAAATGTAGTTCAAGAGTTTGAGGCTAAAATAAATTTTAGGAATGGCAGGTAGGAAGTTCAGTAACCTAAGAAAAATAAGTATTAAAGATCCATTGGTGAATAATGTAAACCAAGCAATAATGAGATTGAATAAGCACTTTGTTAGATTTGATAAAGATGTAAGCTGAAAGGATGCATATATGAAGGTTTTGATGAATAGGAGTCCTTGAGGATAATTTAGTAAATTCCCTCTGAGGACTTGGTGCCTCAGAGGCCCATTTATTACATGCCTCACAGACCTGTCATTAAATCAAATAGCAGTACTTCAAAGATATCTCGAGGTTTTGATGTCTCTGCCAAGGGGCCCAATAGAATATCCTTAAATGATTGCATGTTGACAGGTCCTTCTCTAAACCCAGATTTAGCAGAAATATTGATTAGATTTAGATGCTGGTCGTACGTGATCTCTGCTCATATTGTTCAGGCTCTTTTACAAATTAATGCACACAGTCCCGACAAAAATGTCAATAGATTTTTTTTTATGCCAGGTAAAAATTGAGTAAAACATATGAGATCCAATAGAGTTGTGTTTTGAAACACCTCAAGCCCCTTATTACTTAATGTTGTTAAGTACCATTCAAGCAAATACTCTGAATGTAGAGATGTTCAAGATTTAAAGATATAAGTATGCAGTCAATTTGTTCAGTGGAACTGATACTGTAGAAGTAGTAGTAATAAATTTAAGACTGAAAAGGATATCATGACTGATGCCAATATGTCCCTTGAGATGGTTTCATCCAATAGTGTAGCTATAGCTTCTAAGTTTTAGGACAAAATGCAAGTTTTATGTGAAGAGGAAATTCATATAGTACTTGGTCTTACGTGGTCAAATTATCATGGTACATTTTCTTATTGTGTTCTTCATCTGGATTCTAATTTTGAAATTTCATATGGATCGATACTTATCTTGAGTTTAATAGCTAGAGAGTTTTATCCTTGTGGGTTTATCAGCCTCTGTATAATGTATGCAAAACTTATATATGGAGATGCATGGAAATTCAGTGTTTACTGCGATGACAAGCTGTCAAACGAATAAGAAAGCAAATTCAAGAAATTGATTGATTGTACCATATACTTTAGTTCACCAGCTTTAAGTAGATGTTATTTTACTAATAAACCTTGTAAGAGTAGTTAATACATTGAAATACATGAATTTGGAGATGTTTCTGAGAAGGGATTTAGTGCTGGTAGATGAAGATTTTGTCTTGGAAATTATTGATAATCTTCACTTGTCATGTCTAAAGCTAGAGAAGCACCAATTAAGAAACTTATCTTCCTAAATTGGAGTTAATGGGAGCCTTATTGTGTGCTAGAGTGATGTGATTTGCTAAAAAAGCTTTGGATTTTGAGATCAAAACTGGGATTGCATGTTGGACTTATTCAACTTTAACTTCAGGATGGATAAAGAGTAATCCAATAGAGTTAGAGAAACTCCACTGTTGACACCTCCCAGTCACTGGTATCAATGTAGTGGATAAAATAATACGGTTGACTAGATGACTAGATGGCTACTAGCGGAAAAACAGTTGTTGGAAATAGCTTTTCGTTTAGTGGTCCTAGAAATCTGCTGGATCTTACATTTAGTATTCAGGACAATAAGCCTGAAATACTACTGAAAATGGGGCTGTAGACTATGGGTTTGAAGACAACTTAGCATGTTTAAGTGTCGAGACGGCAACTCCCATGTTTGATGTTGAAAAATACAATGATCTTAAAAAGTCAATAAGAATTGTTCGGTATGTTAAGAGATTTACAAGCAATTGTAAAGCAAAAAAGTTAGGATTTTGTGTGAATACTGGTGTTTTTACTATTGAAAAGTTTGATAAGGCTAAGGCAAGGATAATCTATGTACCTTGCAGTGCAAAGAGAAGCCTTCCCCAGTGAAATCTAGGTTTTGTCTGATGAAAGGAAGATTCCTAAAAATTTTAGATTATGATAACTGGATTCATTTATTGATGATAAAGGTATTTTGAGGATGAAGAGTAGACTTCAGTTTTCTGACCAGAGTTATTAGTCAAAACACCTAGTCATTCTTCCTAGATGACATTTCTCCAAGCTCTTAGTACAGTTTCAACATAAGTTTCTAAAACATGCTGGTGTAAACAGCATTGTTTCATCATTAAGAACTAGTTTTTATGTAATTTGTGTTGAAAGAATTATTGAAGGAGTGTTTAGACGGTTGCCGCCACGATAGATATCTTTGTAGTTAACCTGGCACATCATTGCCTGATCTGAATATTACTCCAGTGGCCCCCTTTGCAATTATAAGTATAGATTTGGCAGGGCGAGTATTTAGTGCTGAATATCCAGGGAAGAAATTATGCATGCAACTTTTTACTTGTGCTTTAGTTAGAGCCCACATCAGGAACACAAAGAATCATTGGTTGATTGTACGCAGGTTATACGGAAATTCGTTGCTCGTTGAGCTATTCCAAGTGTAATTTATTCCGATAATGGCAGAACATTTGTTGCAGCCTCCCTGGAAGTGCAAGAAGGTAATTGTACATTTACACCTAAATGGAGTTTAATGTACCAAGATTAAACATGGGGGAAGGATGGTTTGAGAGATTTATGAGCTAACTTGAGATAGCTTTGAAAAATATTTTTGGAGTTACATATGTAAATGTAAAAAAGAATGAATTAGAGACTACTTTTGTAGAAATTGAATCCTTTATAAACGTTCGAACTCTGACCTTTGTACGTGATGAGCCAGACTTTGACCATTATCTTACATTTTCTCATTTTATTGTTGGTATGAATATAACTTCTAAACCCCCTGTTGACATGAACCATGTGTTGTAAATCCAGAGGATCTACATGATAGAGAAAAATATTGAAAAAAAAAAGGTTAAAACGTTTCTGGAATGTTTGGAAGAAAAATGACTTAACAAATCCAGCTCTTGTAGTAAATGGGTTTAACCAAAAATGTAAATTGAAGGTAGGTAGCAATGTACTAGTTATGGAAGATATCCCCTGATTACAATGGCCTAAAGGATTAATTGTAAATGCATATCCTAGAGGGGATGGGTTGATTTCCAGTATTGACGTTAAAACTAGAAAGAGTGTCATTAATAGATCAATACAAAGTCTTCATGATTTAAAGAGTAATGCTCCCTTAAACCCTGTTTTAAATCATTTTTCTGTGCAAGTCCCTGAACATGTGAATGGTAATTCGGAAATGAATATTGATGTGATAGATGGTGAGACATCGGAAAGGAATCATAATCAAAATGTTCATAAATTGGATTTATGAAAGATTTTTTTGAATATTTTGAGTTGTATTCTGTTTCTTCAGTTGATGGCACAGTATGATATAATTTGTTTCTTCTATGATAGGGTGGGTTGTCCTAATAAATACCCAGATACTGACTCCTCTCATTTCTTAGTGCGAAGGTTGTTAAGATAGTGCCTTAACACTTATGGTGGGGAGAATGTCAAATATTAAGATTTATATCATAAAAACTTAGCAATTTATCTTACTCATGCCTTGAATAATTGATGTTAGCCATTTTCTTTCAGTAGTCTAAATTAATGCAGTTCATCTCATAACATTATTTCATTATTGAATCTTTGATTAATCAGTAATAGTTTTGAGAAATTATAAGGCTATTATTTTTAGTTTGTTTTAGATCAGTGAACGTTATTTTCTCTGACGATTTAGGAGTTGTTGTTTATAAAGTCTGTGGATTTTGAGAGGAAAGTAAAGAGAAGAAGGAGCCACGTGTGATTTTCAAACCCTATGAAAGTTACTACCTATCTTAGTGATTCATAGTGATGTCCCCACAGACGACATTAGCAATGCATAGTTAATTACATACTAATTTTTCGTCTAAACCGAAAAGAGGATATCTAATGTATATGATAATTAGTTATATATTATACTAAGAGTGATATGCGTAGGATTGAATATGTAAAATGCGGTAATTAGTTTTATACTTTTTTACATCTACTATATTACACATATAAACACATTATTATAGGGAAGCTTATCTGCTTACGAAAAGGAAAATCTGAGGGATTTTTGTAAATACCTGGACAAATTAATGGAAATTTTAATCATTCATGATAAATAGGACACATTAGAAATTACGTATGTTAACTTGTAAGAATGATATTTAAGTCCTGCAGGATAACATACTGGATATTAGAGATGACGTTAATGGAACTCTTGCTGAAGTAGGAGACATTGTACTCAAAGCACCTGTTGCCACATATTTTCACATACGTAAAACTACTTAGCTTAATACATCGAGTCTATTATGATGGCCTAACATGTTATTGCCAATAACGATTATAATGATAATTTTAGTACCAAGAGCGAGGCCTTTCCAATTTCGAATGATTTAAAACACTAGAGATACACGAGGATACTTCAGTCCGCTGTTTGAATATGAGGAGGATTTCCTAGCTGCAGGGAATAACGAATTAACTTCACGACAAACCTTTCGAGTCTAGTGCCCAAACATACTTGTATATGCATGTAGTGTATTCTTTCCATATTTGAGGAGGTGCTATAGTTGATACAAATGATTGCTTTTTTAGGCAATATTAATATGTACAAGAGTAATATACCAGAACTGATAAGTTATACTTCAATGTGTGTTTGCGAATCTTCTTAAATTTCAGTATATCACAAGAACATATTTTTCTTATTCGTGTTGAATATACGTTGCAAAATACTTAAAAGGAATTTCAGCTAATTATGAAGTTATGATAAAAAAATCTATACAAATAGTTGAGTCCAAATGATAAGAAAAATATTTACCGGGAATAAATATGTAAATATTTTTGTTAAATATCAGAAAATATGAAGAGAGAGGATTCACCATATATCAAAGTGATACAAAATAGGTGCTTGATAAAGCATAAGTAAAATATAGGTGTTAGGATGCACACGCACACACACACACACACACACACATATATATATATATATATATATATATATATATATATATATATATATATATATATATATATATATATATATATATATATATATATATATATATGTATATATATATATATATATATATATATATATATATATATATATATATATATATATATATATGTGTGTGTATTTATATATATATATATATATATATATATATATATATATATATATATATATATATATATATATATATATATATATATACATATATATATGTGTATATATATATATATATATATATATATATATATATATACATATATATACATATATATGTATATATATATATATATATATATATATATATATATATATATATATATATATATATATATATATATATATATATATATATATAGTGAGGTATAAATTCATTATGTATAAAAATTTGAAATAAGGAAAAGATAAATGAATTAATAATGACATGAGTAAAATTATTAGTCACTGTCAATTGAGGAAAATAAGTGATATAGACTATACCTAAATATATAGAATTTGAAATTAATATCAAAGCAGCAAAACAGATAAACTAGAAGGACGACTTTACAGTATGCTATGTTGATTAGTCGAGAGGATAAAGTTGCAAAAAAAACTTGTTACATATCTTTAAGTGAATATAAAGAAAAGAAAGCTTTTGTACGATAGGAAGCACATTAGGCAATTCTAAAACTTACATGATAAGTTTTTTGTTCAGTTTTTATAATCTAGATATAGATAAATCCATTTAGAACTGTGTTGTTATCATTAGGGCTAGGCTCCGTCCACACAACCCAACGTTATTGGGTGAACTTTGTTTCTTATCGAACAAAGTTCGGTAAAGGTCTTTATGCTTGCGTCCAAACGATGACAGATGTATAGTGAGAGCCTGATGGCAGCAGCAAAAGTGATTGGTGTACGAATAATTAGAAATTGTCCGCGCAAAAAAGAAGAAAATTCTCTTGTGTATTGTATTTGCTGTGGGTGTTAAAATATAAGGAAGAGGAAAATTTGGTGCAAAGATTGTTTGCAAAGGCTACAAAATGCGGGAAGTCATATTACAATACTATGGGGTTGTAAATTGAAACAACTAGATTTCATAAATTACATGGAAATTGATCCAAATAAGTTTCACAATATCATCTCGAAACTAGAACCTACAAGCACCAAACAAGATTCGAATGTGAATTATGAGACAAGAGTTCTTGTGGTGAAGACCTATTACAGGCAACATTACTTTATTTTTAAACATGATGCAACTATACAGTATTTCAATACACTGTACAACAAGATTTCCAAGCAGATTTTGTGAAAAACTTATAATAGAAACTTGCAGAGAGATCCATGAAGTCCTAAGAAAAGAAATTTCTTCGCGTTGCTAATTTGCTCCATTCCTTATCTATGTTAATGCGGAGAAGTCCTACTTTTCACTTCACTTCTTCTTCAAAAACTTAATTTACATTAAGATCCCGAGTTATCTTAGAAATTGCTTCAACTCGTGCATCACGATCTCTATAAACATTGAATGGATGGAACGCCACCTCTTGTTCATAGCAGAAAGAATGCAGGAGCAACGAGACCACACTTTGTCATAAGGATAGGCGCCGCTCCAAATGGATTTAAGTCCGACATCAATGCAGACCCATACCAAATTTCTGACGGGCGTGTCTGCTTTGAACAGGAAGTGGTGTTCCTGAGGAGCCAGCGTCAGTGTGACTGCAAAGAATGGAATAGGTAACCGTGAAATTCTTTGAAGTCTTTTGAAAAAATCCATTATATTTTTAGAATATGATCTTACATTTTGTATTCATATTTCAAAGAATCCAAAGTTTTCATTTATCAAATTTGTTGAATGTTTTCCGAATTTCCAAATATTTTCGTACAAAATTTTCACCACCATATTCTTTATGTTGAAATGTAGTTCCAAAACTCAATGTAGTCCTGAAGAAGGGTTACGAAGTGATCCGAAACACGTATAGACACCAAACAATAAATGGAGAAAAGTAAATGTATTTCTGCAGGACAGTCTGTCCAGAGAGAATCTATCTTCGAATTTTAGACGCCACAAAGACATTGTCTATTAATTTTATCCATAGAGTAACATGCCCAAGTACCGTATATATATATATATATATATATATATATATATATATATATATATATATATATATATATATATATATATATATATATATACATATACATATATATATATATATATATATATATATATATATATATATATATATATATATATATATATATGTATATATATATATATATATATATATATGTATGTATGTATATATATATATATATATATATATATATATATATATATATATATATATGTATGTATATATATATATATATATATATATATATATATATATATATATATATATATATATATATATACATATATATGTGTGTGTGTGTGTATGTTTGCATGCCAATGCGTTTTTGTGTGTTTGTGTATGTCTGTGTATATGATTAAATATACATATATTGACATACATGACATTACCATTGTTATGGTTTTTATTACAAATCTACATGTAACTTTAGGTGGTTAAGTAGAATGCTACAATTCCAAGGGCCCCAATAGAAAGAACAGTCTTGTATGGAAAAGAAATAAAAAAGTAACCTTTAAATTGTAACATATGAATTGATATTAAAGAGTAATACTGGATAAAATGGTAACAAATAGATTAAAAATGAGATTTATGTAAACCTTTTTTGGCCCAAAGTTTGAACATCTGAAGTCCCAGTGATTCATCCATGGCATCCTTGGGAGTCAGAGGAGGACTCAGGGAAGTTGTGGAAACTAACTAGAGTCGTTGCAGCAGGATATCAAAACTGCTATCGGTGTACGAAGGAGACTTTCCATCATAACTGAGGCTGCGAATTTGTAAGCAGATTCTGATGTAGGGAGATGTAGTAAAGATGGCCTAATGATGTCTGTAAGTGAGAGTTGAAAGTGGCACACTTGTAGGAAGTAATATGCTCTGGGCTGCCAAATCTTGCTATCCAATAGGTAAGTAATACTGCTATACTTGAGTTACATGTTGCATCTTGTATGGAGATGGCTTTAGGCAAGCGATGGAAGTGATCAATGACTGTGAAAAGGGGACGGCATCCTTATTACATGGATGAGGGCCAACTATGTCATCGTTAATGTGGGAAAAGCAACGCTAGAGTTGACGAAACGTCCCTTCATTTGAATCCATATGTCGATGAACAATTGAAGTTTGACAGGATATACAGGCATGGACTTGATCCTTTGGGAGCTTCAGTAATGTCTTGACATATGAACTTCAACTTCAATAGCTATGCAGTAGGTCAGTACTAGAGGTGTGAGAGGCTATGGATCAATTGCACTTTCTGTTGGCTCATTAGGGCCAGTATCCAACTACTAGTTATGACATCCCAGAGAAAATTGGTGTTGGAGTTATGAAGGACAACCTTTTCCCAGTGGCGAGATGTGAACGATCTCCAGCAAGTTTGGTGCACGGGATCCTTCCGTTGAGTTCCTGCCAAGGCCTTGTAATCCAAACCCAGGTGTACTTTGGCCAGCATATTTGTGGAAAGAGTGTTGGCAACGAGATTCAGTTTACAGGGACATGCCGAATCATACGGTTGTATTTAGAAATGGCAGATACGTTGGCGCTGATGCGGGCAGACCAGGCATTGAGCTGCCAAGTGAATGCGTACACAAGGGGCATGAGATCTTTGCGAGTGACAAAGGAAGTGCCCTCTAGGAAGTGTCAAAAGTAGCAGACACCCAAATACACTAGTAATAGTTCGTGGTTGAAGCTAGAGTAACTGGATTTTACCTCAAGAAATTTTTTTTTACTGAAGAAAGCCAGTGGGTGGGGGATTCATTGATCATTTGTTCAAGTACGGCCTGGCAGCAACGTTTCTGGCATTGGAGGAGAGCAAGAGAGGTGCAATTGTTACTGGGAAGGTGATAGGGCTTTTTTTGCATTGAGGGAGGCCGCCCCCTGAAGAGGGCTCCAATTCATGACCAAGTCGGGGGGGCGGGGGGAGAGTGACTGTGATAGCTGGCAAACACTTTCAATAATAGTTCATCATGCTCAAGATCTCGTCCAGTGCTTTGATAGCTGAGGATGGGGGGAATTTATGCTATGCTGATATTTTCTTAGGGAGGGGGTGAACGTCCTCCAGAGTAATATGATAACACAAGAATGCCACTTCCTGGGCACCAAAAGTACCCTTGTTGTACCTGATTATTATTATTATTATTATTATTATTATTATTATTATTATTATTGTTATTATTACTTGCTAAGCTACAACCATAGTTGGAAAAGCAGGTTGCTATAAGCCCTGGGACTCCAACAGGGAAAATAGCCCAGTGAGGAAAGGAAAAAAGGAAATAAGATAAGTAATTAAGAACAGTAACAACATCAACATAAATATTTTCATATATCAATTATAAAAACTTTAACAAAATACGAGAAAGAGGAAT
>NC_090725.1:192249129-192259129 GCF_036898095.1 Palaemon carinicauda
CGTCTGCTATTCCTTCCCATGCTTCTTTTACAATCTCTAGGGATCCATTCTGTTATTCTTAATTAATGTCCATCTATTATCTGTCATTCTCTTTATGTCTTGTTCATGTCCATTTAATTTTCTTACCTGTTTTTAGAATATCCTATGCTTTAGTTTTCTCTCATTTTCATATTGCTCTTTTTCAGTGTCATGGTGTTATACCCATCCTTATTCTTTCCATAGTTCTTTAAGTTGCAACTAGCTTATGTTCTAAGACATAGTTTTTAAAGTTATAAGTAGCTTAAATTCTAAGGCATAGTTCTTTAAGTTGTAACTAGCTTATGTTCTAAGGCTTTAGTGAGGTTCCAAGTTTCTGATGCGTAAGTTGATACTGGGACGACCATCTGATTAGATACTCTTCTTCTTAGAAAAAGTGGCATTTTACTTATCAAAATTTCATTCTGTTTACCAAAAGCTCTCCATCCCATGCTTATCTATCTTTTAATTTCGGTCTCATGTCCTGGGAATACACTTCCTGTCTTTCCTAAGTATACAGAGTAAATTCATCAACAATCTCTAGAAGTTCCTCGATAACCATTATTTCTGGTTTTTCTGTATTTTCTTTGAACATTATCTCAGTTTTACTCATGTTAATTTTCAGTTCTATATTTCTGATTTTTCTATCCAATTCTTCTATCACCTTTTGCAATTCCTTCCATGATTCACTAATTACAACCGTGATCTACAAATCTTAATTGTTAAGGCATTCCCCATTAATGTTAATTCCTATATTTTCCCAATCTAAATTTTAAAAACTTTTTTTTTCAGGCATACTGTGAATAATTTAGGAGAGATGGGGTCTCACTGTCTAACTCATTTGTCAATCAGAATTTTTCACTATCTTTATGTAGTTTAGGATTGCTGTACTTCCGTATAGATATCTTCAAGTGATCTAACATAACATTTATTTATTCCTTGTCTTTAAAGGGTATTCATTACTGCTGAAGCTTTGACAAAATCAAAAGCTTTCTCATAGTATAATTTATAAATGCCATACATAGTGGTTTGTCATAGTCTATTGATTTTCCATTAAATGGTTAATTACATGGATATTGTCATTTGTTGAATAATCCCTTCTAAAGTCTGCCTGCTTTCTTGTTTGATTAAAGTCTAACTGTTTTTCACTTTGAAGTAATATGATCTCTGTAAATATTTTACATGTTACATAGAGTAACTTATTGGGCGGTAATTTTTCAGGTTTTCCAAGCTGTAGGTATGGATAATTTTTGCAGATATTTTGTGTAAAATTTTGCGAATCTTACTAATATGAAATTTATTTGATTAAATCCATTGATAAGCAATTTGTCCTGCTGCTTTAACTACTTTAATACTTTTTAATGCTTTCTTTACTGGTGCTACTGTTATTTTTGTACAAGCCCAGGTGTTTCATTATTTGTATTGGCAAAGTTATTTTTAAACCATAATTTCACATCAATATCTTCTGCAATTTTTATCACTACATCTCTTTCGTTCGTATTATTTCCATGTTCATCATTTAAGGCAAATATTTGTTGGCACCCTGTTCCAAGCATAACTTTCATTAACCTGATGCTTTATCCTTTCTTTCGTGTACCACCAACTTTGATCTAATGTGTTTATTTGTTTAATGATTTGTGTAGTTCTGTTCAGTCTATCACTATCCTTCTTTCAATAGGAGTAATTGTAAATTTAGACTAGACGTATTTCTATAGTACCTTTATTCAGGATTCCGAATTATCTATTATTTAGATTTATTTATTTTTGTCCATATGTAATGGAACTGAATGGATATTATTAATAGACCATTTTTTTATGAAATTAATTGCAGAGAATTCATGAAATTAGGAGATGATGAATGGAGAAATGTTGAATCAAAAGCTCAAGATAGAGACGACGGGCGAAATCTAACTGAGGCCCTTTGCCTCAATAGGCGTAGGAGATGAAGATGATGATGAAAACTAGTAGGCAAACACTTTTGAGTAAATAGCAGCACCTAACCTAAAATTTTGTTTATTTTTAATTTATTTATCATATTTGGGGGAAATACAGCCAAGCGCATCTGGGATAGACTTGCAGTCACACTCTGAAATAAAAGTTTAAAGACGATGAACAGCAAGAATTAAGTAAGGAAGCGATACCGGGGTTATAGTAAAAGGATATAAAATAATGAGGTTAACTGATGGTACTACACTTTTCGAGTAGTTTAACTTAAAAGGAAATCTAAAATAAAGATTGTGATAGATATCACATTCTTAAAATTCATTACACACATGAACATGAAAGGATTATTCTGATCATGAAGAAATATTGTGATACAAATGTAAGTGTAATAGAGAAAAATACTTTGAAGTGTCCGTCTTGCAAAATTTTCTCCAAACTTTTTCTTCGTTGAAGATGTCAGACACACTTATGGTTCTGAAGAAGGGAAAAGAGAGAGAGAGAGAGAGAGAGAGAGAGAGAGAGAGAGAGAGAGAGAGAGAGAGAGAGAGAGCGTTGAATGTCGTGAAATTACGTCCTGTATACACACAACAGCCTTTCCTCTCAACTAGCTTATTTATTGATCTGTGTTTTGCTAGGGATTTCATTTTACCATTTACATAATGTTGAAGAAGTCTTTAAAAGGTCGTTGTATAAATATGTTATACACTGGAAGATTTACAAAACGAATAGTTTGCAACTTTAAACAAACTTTTCTAACACTCTTAAGGTTTAAGAATATCTCACTGCGAATATAAGTCTTTTTCTTCGAGAAAGTCACGTTCTTATGTTCAGATAATTGACGCTCTCTCTCTCTCTCTCTCTCTCTCTCTCTCTCTCTCTCTCTCTCTCTCTCTCTCTCTCTCTCTTTCAAATATATTATATCACACTGATACTGGTTCAAAATCAAACAAAATAATAAACTTTTTAACTTATAGAAATAAATCAGAAGGAGAACAAGTGGAAGTGGATAGTGATAGTCAAGGGAATAAAGGTTACTCTTTTTTTTTTTTTTTTTTCATGAATCCAGTCAAATAATTAAATGGCTCAGTATTTTCGAAGGTCTTTTTTCTTTTACGCGGAACAATGATCACTATCCTGAGGTGACATTTACCATTTCCAACAATCAAACATGTCTGACTACAAAATGGTTTTTGGTGTTATATACTATTTACCGTAAATACAAAGTGAACATTATTCTTACCGAACGATGAAATATGGAAGAGTTAATCACCCCTACGGAGATAGCAGTGATATGGGATTTTCAAGGTTTAGAGAATAAACCATTCTGGGTAGCATAATAAGGTACAGGTGCGTACTCATTTTAGCATCTCTCATGCTCATATATCATTGCATGTGTAGAATGATTTATATATTTTTTCAAATATTCAAGGTTAGGTCTTATATGTATATGACACTTGTGTGCATTATTCTCTCTCTCTCTCTCTCTCTCTCTCTCTCTCTCTCTCTCTCTCTCTCTCTCTCTCTCTCTCTCTCTCTCTGCATATAGAAAATAATTTGTAGATGTTTTTCTCTACGTCATTAATATTCTAGTTTAGACTAAACTCACTATTTCTTATCGAATCGTTATGAGTGTTTTGCAGTTAGTTCAGGGAACTTTCATGTTGCTAATTAGTTTCTTTAAAGTCTTATTGTGTATTCACAAACATTTTTCTATGATCTCCTATATTGGTTTGCTTAAGTAAGTCATTCAAAATTCCCTTTTATTGTTTACTATTTTTCTGATGACTTTTGTTTACTTCTTAACTTAGTGTAATAGACATTCTGAGAGAGAGAGAGAGAGAGAGAGAGAGAGAGAGAGAGAGAGAGAGAGAGAGAGAGAGAGAGAGAGAGAGAGAGAGAGACCACGGCCTGTTTTCGGACGAGTTGTCGGTAACTGTGTAAAAGCATATTCATTTTATATTCGATTTTATCATGTACAGAATTTTCCAGTTGAATGTTGTATATGAAGTCATCAGGCATTTTAAAAATCATTGTGTTGTAATTTGACCCATCTGTTAGGATTATACTGTTACGATGACTCCTAACTGTGCATCGACTAATATTTTGTTTTAAGCAGACGGTGCTACGACATCTTTACATTGTTTAGTAGGAAGAGAAGTTCAAATCTTCACTGAGATTCACAAATGCTAGAAAGCCTGTAAACACGTTTAGCTCTTTACTGACCTTTTTTTCAATTTAAAGGAATGTGCCCATTCCACTTCATGTTTCGGCGGGATAAGAGAGAGAACGAGCGTGGTCGTCTTGGCTGAGGGCTAATCGTACTGTCGTTATGGAGAGAGAGAGAGAGAGAGAGAGAGAGAGAGAGAGAGAGAGAGAGAGAGAGAGAGAGAGAGCGTTGAAAACTTTTATGCTCCTACATACCTATAAATGAAATATAAAACTTAGATAAACACGCTATGCAATGGCAGACAAAGTCAACCAGATAAAAGGCAGAAAGCAAAACAGAATATACTGTAAACAAGCGATGGAAAATCAAAGGGAAGAAACAGAGCCATGATCCTATATTATAGTTATATAATGGGCTTAGGTTCCTTTTCTTCCCGACATTGAGTGAAGGAAAACAAAGGACCCTATCATTCTTTACGTCTCTCAGAACTTCACCAAATATCTGTAATAAATTAATTTAATGGAATACTGACACCAACAAGAATCACCAAAGCTAATATGAAAATAGATATTGACTTCACGATTTTAAACTGACCTCTTACATACAGTAATAGTGGAGCCGGGTAAGGGAGAAAAAGTTAAAATAGTGATACAAGTAACATATTTGGCACAATACCACTTATTATCCCCATAAATCATAATCAGCTTCTGGCCACCTCAATATATGAGTATTTCCAAGATAGTTGACCCTTTCACAAAATGGCGGCATTTTTGCTCTATATTTCATATATTTTTAATCCATAAGCCTACAAAAGTTACATGCTGCCCATATAATGACTAGGAATTCAGATTTTGACATTCGTACTGTCATTAAGAGATAAACTGTACCTATCTTCCCAATATGACCACCATATGGCCGCCATGCTTCCAGAATGCCCACCAAAGATATATATATCCTTGATGGATATCAATATGTTTTGTGTATCAATCATTTACTGCAGTATTGTTACTGTTCTTAAAATGTTTTATTCGTTACCTCTTATGTACTTTCTTAACTTCCTCATTTTCTTTCCTCACTAGGCTATTTTCTCCGTTAGAGCTTCTGGGGCTGATAGCATATAGCTTATCTAGGAATAATAATAATAATAATAATAATAATAATAATAATAATAATAATAATAATAATAATAATAATAATAATAATAATAAAAGTGTTTTTCATGCTCTAATGTTTTGTTTGATAAAGTTTATGGTATGCAACCAAAGTTTATTTTCATTTATGGTGTCTGGCTGGCCTCAAACAGCAGTTAGAATATTTGGCAAATGGAATAATATACTATAGTCAATTTTTTTTAGCGAGGCATACATCATATTCTTCATATGCCATATATTTTCTAGGTTACATTGTACTCCAAAAGGGTTGTTGTGGCCTATTGGTAACGTGTCTGCCTTGGGATTGCCAGACTGAGGTTCGAGTCCCACTCAAACTTGAGAGTTCCTTTTGTGTGTACCACACTCGTTTTCATACGGTCATACACTGTAATGTTATTTCCTACTTTCTGTATATCTTGCTCTCCCCCAGTACTGATAACAACCTGATTAAGCTTGCCTTTACATGCACCGGTCTGTTTGAGTTTTTGTGACATTCTTGGTCGGTTCTGCTTGTATATAAACTCATTATCTGTTTAAATAAAGTTTCTTTGTGAACACTCACCTCGCACAGCTGTTAACCGCCAAAGGACCAGTTCCCTACCGCCTTCCTACTCACTGCTGTCTTACTGTTTGATGATGCCACTCACCAACTCTGATTCTTCTATGGCCGCCACATCCATGAAACTACCACTCTTCGCCAGTACAGAGGCATTTGCTTAGCTTCAGCACCATGAGGCTCAATTTCGTATCAAGGCATGATTCGCTCAAGCACCAAAGCAGTCTATGTTCTTGTGGTGATCCCCAAGGACACTTTCCCGAAAATCTCAGATTGGCTTTACAACCAAGGGGAGCAGTGCTCGCATCGCCAACCACATCAGTATCGCTTGCCTGTAACCTGCCGGAAACAGCTCTCCTCGAGAGGTGAACTCACTCTTTGCCCTTTGAGTACGATGCCTACCTGAATCTGTACATGCTGCTGTCTCTGATATCGATATTTTGCCCATGAAGGACTTGGTGGCCAAAGTTAACACCCCTATGGACTACCACTAAACCACCTTCAAGACTTCCATCAACGCTTCAGCTCCGAACCTGACATTATGTGGTAGGACAGTATGAGGTAGGACACAAAGGCCTCCCACATGATGTGCCGGAGCGGTGACAAAGCCGCCCACCACAATCATATGTCACCCCTAGCTCAAGCCTTAACAAACGACCTCTACAACCACTTACTGATGTCCATCGGCTTCTGTTATGCTACTACTTCTCCAGATTTGCCGCTACTGCAAAAAAAATGTGCAATTGGTTGTCAGTGGCCAAAAAACTTGTAAGTAGGTCATCGCTTGTAGCAGTGATCTTTTTTCTTTACATGATGTAGTTACAGGCGTGCAATTTTTGGTAGAAACTGGTGCTTGCTGTTATCTTCTACTAAAGCCTCTCTCCATGTCCATGGATACCTGCTCCTATGCGACGACAGGTGTTTGATTTCATTCACGACCTTTCAATTCTATTGCGCTAATCTACTGCACAGCTACTGAAGATGAAGTTCATTTGGCACAGCATTACTAAGGATTCTAAATATTGAGTCGCACCTGTACTCCATGCCAAATTATAAAGTACATCAACACACGGGTCCAGGAGTGTGCACCTTTCCTCAACCTCAGTGTCATTTTTCCCACACTCATGTAAATGTAGCAGGTCCTCTACCCACATCACAAGGACATTGTTACCAGTTTACCATCATTGACTGCTCGACAGGTTGGCTTGAAGCCATCTCCATACCAACTGCAACGTCCGGCTCATATATGTTTCCTTTTACTCTCAGGGTGGGTATAGAGATTTGGTATCCCTTAACATATTACTTCTAACATGGTCGCCACTTTCACCTCTCAATTATGGACATCATTTGTGAGTCTCCTCGACATCACAATATATCAAGCAACCACCTACAACCATGCAGCTAAAGGAAGGGTTGAAGATTTCCATCGCACCTTCAAAGCAGCTTTGATATCCTGATGCAATGGCTCTAACTGGTTTACTCAGCTTCCCATGGTCTTCCTGGGACTAACGACCACTCCTAAAGACACCCTGGATGTCTCGGCAGCTGAAGTGCTGTATAGTAACCCGTTGATCTTCTCTGTCGAATTTTTCCCGTCTGCATCCTCCTCTGACAATCTCCAGCAACTACATCATGTTGGGGGGAAAATTTACTCCATAGCACCAAACTTACAAATATCCAGGGAAGCAACAGATTCGTACAAGACATCACACATTTTCCTGCACAATAACACTAGAATGCCACTGCTATCGCCCCTTGCACGAACCCTTTCCTCATGATCTGTCACACAATGATGGCTTTCTTAATTAACAATCATGGCAAAGAAGAATGTGTTTCCATTGATCACCTAAAACCTGCCTATCTTCTGCAAGATGACCCGCCTACAGTGCCCCTCTCAAGAGAAGGGCAGCCTATTTCACATTAATGTCTTTTTTATAGGGGAGCCATGTACTGCATGCGTTTAACACACACTCGTACACTGTAACGGTATTTCCTCTTTTTTGTATATCTCACTCTCCCCCAGTCTGTTTGAACTTTTTTGACATTCTTGCTCGGAACTGCTTGTATATAAAATCATTAACAGTTGAAATAAAGTTGATTGCATTCATCTACTCTCTCTGGTCACACTCACCTCGCACAAGGGTCTGCAACCTCATTATCCTTGTGAGCTAGTTATGCGGGGTTAGGGGACCCTGTAGGTCTACCTGCTGAGTCATCAGCAGTTATTGTTTGGTTCTCCCTGGTCTTAGCTTGAGTTAAAAGGGCCTTGGGCGCTGATCATATGCATATATGGTCAGTCCATAGGGCGTTGTCCTGATTGCTAGGGCAATAACCCTGTCCCTTGCCTCTGCCATTCATGAGTGGCTTTTAATCCTTTAACTGCTACCACGTTCATATGACCAAACTCAACCAGGTTGCTGGTCTTTCAATCAGTAATATTCTTTTTTATATCAATAAGATATTTTCAGTAAGGTATCTCTGGTAATTTTCATGGTGATATCCTAAATGAAAGCACCTTATTCTGAGCTCTATCAATATTGATCATCAATTATTTTACCCAAAACACATAAGGTTGAGGAGATATTGAACGCAAATCAAAATATCGCCAATGCTTTACAAAGTTTTTAGTTTGAAAGGCTAAAGAATCAGAAAAATCCAGGAAAACATTAGATAAACGATTTGTAAATTAAAAGAAGGACGTAAGAACAAATAAAAACAATAATGTCATTTTGTGTACACACAAATATGAGTAATCATCCAGTTGATTGGCAACATTAACAAAGTTTGCTAAAAAAAAAAATGCCGATTTTATAAAAATAAAGGTCATTGAACCAGCGTATATATTTCATATTAGAATAAAAATATTAACTAATATCCAGGCTTATATGAATTAGATCATTTTATTTTACACAGTATTGGGTGTATGCACAAATATTAAAATATAATGCTTATTGAATAAGTTTCTAATTTCCTAATAAGTAGTAATGAAAGGTCATTAAACCAGCGTGTATATTTCATAGTAAGAATAAAAATTTTAGCTAATATCCAGGCTTATATGAATTAGATAATTTCATTTTACATTGTATAAAGTGTTTGTACAAATATTGAAATATAATGCTTGTTGAGTAAGTTTCTAATAGTTGTTTTCCTAATAAGTAGTAATTTCAACTTTGTTTACTTTTATCCTCTTGTTAACTGACTTTTGCCTGTAGGATAGTAATCATCAACGTCATCATCTCCTGTGCCTATTGATGCAAAAGACCAGGGTTAGATTTCACCAGTCGTCTCTATCTTGAGCTTTTGATTCAATACTTCTCCATTCATCATCTACTTCACACTTCATAGTCTTCAGCCATTTAGGCCTGGGTCTTCTAACTCTTCTAGTGCCTTGTGAAGCCCCGTTGAATATTTTATTATTATTATCATAACTTGCTAAGCTACAACCCAAATTCGAAAAGCAGGATCCTATAAGCCCAGGGGCCCCAACAGGGAAAATAGCTTAGTGAGGAAAGGAAAAAAGGAAAAATAAGATATTTTAAGAATAGCAACAACATTGAAATAGATATTTCCTATATAAACTATAAAAACTTTAACAAAACAAGAGAAAGAGAAATTTAGAAAGAATAGCGTGCCTGAGTGTACCCTCAAGCAAGAGAACTCTAACCCAAGACAGTGGAAGACCATGGTACAGAGGCTATAATACTACCCAAGACTAGAGAACGCTGGTTTGATTTTGGAGTGTCCTTCTCCTAGAAGAGCTGCTTACCATAGCTAAAGAGTAGCCACTGAACAATTACAGTGCAGTAGTTAACCCCTTGGGTGAAGAAATATTTTTGGTAATCTCAGTGTTTCAGGTGTATGAGGAGAGAGGAGAATTTGTAAAGAATATGCCAGACTATTCGGTGTATGTGTAGGCAAAGCGAAAGTGAACCGTAACCAGAGATAGAGATCCAATGTAATACTGTCTGGCCAGTCAAAAGACCCCATAACTCTCTAGTGGTATTATCTTAACGGGTGGCTGGTGCCCTGGCCAACCTACTACCTATTTGGTGAACTGATCTCTCTTGGGGAGTGCAAAGAGCATGCTCTAACTACCTCCATCTACCGTTCACCATATGGTAATTAAGCAATATGATAATTAAGCAATTTCTCTTATAGTTTCCTTTC
>NC_090725.1:192264129-192271629 GCF_036898095.1 Palaemon carinicauda
GTCACACTCCGTATTGTCGATCAGTAGCCTACTTAGATCGTTATGAAATGTTTTAAAAGAAAGAGTTAGCCTGTTGTTTGTCACTTTTAGTCTGAGGTTGTCCTAATTGACGCAGACGAGTTGTTAACGTAATAACAGAAGTAAATTCAGTTGTTAACAGTTATTAGGTAACTAGTAATGTCCGGTAGGAGATTTAAAAATTTTGAGTTTGGTTTCTTTTAGTCGCAGTGTGTCATAAGTGATTTGTCTGATCAATGGCACCGAGCATTGTCAACAAATTATTTTGAGAAAGTGATGTTAAATGATTTAGCAGGGAGCATGAATGTGTTGAGTTAAAAGGCCAGCCATGAGTGAAAATGGATGAAACAAATGTGATGATGTGTGAATTCCCTGAGCAAGCATTATGATGTCACAGTCACTGTTAAAGAGCACATCTAGAATAGGTTTTTTTATTTGTGTATTGAAAAGAAGTCTTAAGATTTTGACAAGTAACATAATTTCTTTTTATTTAAAGGTCAGAATTAAATCTCTGTTTTCTAACTCTGTATAGGATTGTGTGTTTTGGAAAAAGCCTGACAAGTGAACAAAAATTGATTGTTTTTAGGTAATGGTTGACAACATGATATAGAGAAGAGAATTTGAGTTCTTATGTGGTTGTCAGTTCATGAAATTAACGCGGAGGACGGGGAAACACCCCTACCCAAGGAGTGGTTCCGGGGATCCCAGTCATGCCTTACTTATTGCTGAGTATAGGTATAGCTCAAATGAGTAGTTGTAATTGTATCATTAATTTTTACATTTTGTCATTTTGTTGCTTTTTTGCATTGAAGCCTGCAAAAGTGTTCCGAAGGGAGGGACAGGGATTTGTTTGATTATGATACTTTTTGTAAGTATGATACAGTTAGTTAACTTTTGATGGTGATGTACATTGTTTAATTTTTGATACAGCTGTTGTTTTTATTTTTGTTTTTTCTTATGTACTAGTACTTTGATTTGTAACACAAGGAGGGGCTCCAGGGAGTCCGAGTGAGCCCTCAGGTGTACCGCTGAATGTACCGTCCCTGGCACGGTGTACTGTTGAATGTACCGTCCCTGGCACGATGTGAAGGTGTAATGCACCAGTTGGTGTCGCCTGTAGGTTTAGTGTGCACACACATTTTTTTTTTTTTGATGTACTAGAACTTGGTTTGTAAACACTTTGCTAGTGTGATATAGCTATATGAGAATATTATGACTAATAACATATGTTGGTTTTCTGAGGAATTGTTTTTGTGTGAAACTTTTCTTTAAGGTAATTTTTTTTTCTAAGAACTATTGATTTTGGTTTAAACCTAATGATCGTATAATGTATTGTGTTTACCAGTACTATATCTTAAGCCTGCCTGACACTTGCGCGCATTTTTGCCACGCACTGGGGTTTTTCCCGCATTGTTCACGACCAGTTCACGACACGTTCACGCATAGTTCATGACAAGTTCACGCGACGTTCAGGCCATGGCACGAATTGGCACGCCTAGTTCACGAGAAGTTCACGACACGTTCACTCATCTTTCCGCATCATTCCGCATCGTTCACGCATCGTTCACGCCAGTTCACGAATTGGCCACTCCATATAAAAACGGGGCTTCTTCAACCCGAGGACATTCTTGGATTGGCTTCGGACGAGACAACATGCTTACTGTCAGAGACACCATTGCATTGAGGAGAAGATACCTATACCTGGCAGCTGCTGTAGCATTTGTTGGAGTGTATCAGAAAAGGCTGGCAAAGGAAAAAGAGAAACAAAAGCCAACCCTACCTCGAAGAAAGATACAAAGGAAAGTGTGGGTCAGGGAATGGTTAACCAGAAGGCAGTCGTTTGGACACTATGACAGTCTATTGACTGAACTCAACAAGGAAGATCCAAGGGGCTACAAAAATTACCTCAGAATCACACCTGACCTGTTTCAAGAGATGGTTGAGAAGTTAACCCCGCACCTCCTGAAGCAGTCCACCTTCATGAGGGAACCGCTTCAAGTTGGACTCAAGCTTGCTGTCACCCTCGGCTTTTTAGCCACTGAAAATTCCTATCAAAGTCTGCAGTACAGCTTCAGGGTTGAAGCAAGTACCATCAGCAAGTTAATACCCGAGGTGTGTAAAGCCATCATCGCGGCCTACAAGGACGAAGAGGCCTGGAAGGAAGTTGCTGCCAGATTCAGCTCCAGATGGAATTACCACAACTGTCTGGGGGCTGTGGACGGAAAACACATTGCCATAAAGAAGCCACCCAATGCTGGCTCTTACTACTACAACTACAAGGGCTTCCACAGCATTGTACTGATGGCAGTCGCAGATGCTTCCTACAAGTTCTTCTATGTGGATGTTGGGGCAGAGGGTGGTGCGTTGGATGGAGGAACATGGAGCAACTGTTCTCTGCATGATGCTGTAGAAGACAACAGAGCTGGAGTGCCTCAACCAGAACCAATTCCTAATGATGACCACCCAGTGCCCTGTTACTTCGTTGGGGATGACGCCTTTGCTCTCCGAACCTGGATGATGAAACCATTCTCCCATCGGTCACAAGTACTACGACAACGCATATATAGCTACAGGTTGTCTCGTGCCCGACGTGTCGTTGAGAATGCCTTTGGAATTTTAAGTCAAAGGTTCCGTTGCTTCTTGACGACGATGCAGCAGAAGCCCAGCAACATCAACCGGATCACCATGTGTGCCTGTGTCCTGCACAACCTCGTCCTCATAAAATACCCAGGTGCTTTGTCAGAAGTGGACTACGAAGATCCGGACACACATGCTCTGATCCCTGGTGCATGGAGGAATGAGCAAAACCTGCAGGGTCTGATGACTCTACCCGGCCATCATATCCAGAAGGATGCAAAGGATCTGCGAGACTACCTTTCACATTATTACATGTCTCCTGCTGGTGCTGTCCCTTGGCAAGAAAAGATTGTAGTACCTCCATGAGCTGCATAGTTGTTCCATTTTGTTAATAAAAGAAACGTATCTTTTTCGTTTGTATTTTTTGTTGCCCTTTATTTTTGTTTCAATAAGAAAGCATTTGATTTACATATAAATAGCAGACATAAAATATGTACAAGTATTAAGAAAGCATTTTATTTTAACATTAAAAGCAGCAAACATAAAAAGTTTTTAGGCTGTTGATTTTAAGGTAATAGAGAAAAAAGTGTGTTGAAATAAGAAATCATTTTATCTTTACATTAAAACAGCAAACAGAAAAAATTTGTTTTGCTCTTCATTTTAAGGTAATAAAGAAGAATAAGTATGTTGATGAAATAAAACATCATTTTATTTTTACATTCAAACAGCAAACTTAAAAATTTCTTTGGTTTATTTTTCATTTCATTTTTATTTAAAACAAAAGTTTTGGCTCTTGATTGGTAATAGATGAAAATAAATGTGTGCATGAAATAAGGCATCATTTTATTTTTACATTAAAACAGCAAACAGAAAAAATTTGTTTTGCTCTTCATTTTAAGGTAATAAAGAAGAATAAGTATGTTGATGAAATAAAACATCATTTTATTTTTACATTCAAACAGCAAACTTAAAAATATTTGCCTATAGCTTCAATAATATAACATTCGGAAAAACTTATATCATGCATGAAAGTACTAGTGCCAGACGTCTAGGCAACGAAGCCTCACGAAGGGCAAGATCGGTACCTCGACCCGTGTCGAAATCACCGAGCTAAAAAAACTGACGGAATAAATAGCTAAATTATTAAAACGAAACAAACCGGGAACGTCGCTCTAGCAAACTAAATGACCCATAAGAGCGAGCGATAGCATCCAGGATGCCTCCGGTAGGCAACAGCTCTTGTTTACGTTAATATCACTTTTGATTTAATTCAAAACGACAAGAGCTTACATTTATACATAGTAAAGATAATACTCAACTTTCCAGGGGCAGAAGAGGCCGGAGAAGTCATCAAATTGTTGAATTAAATCCAAAATAACGAGAGAACATTTTTGTTTCTCTTCATTATAAAGTTATAGAAATAGTTTGAAATAAGATATTTTGTTTTCACATTAAAACAGCAAATATAAAGATTTATTAGGTTTATTTTTCTTTCCTTTTCATTAATTTTTTAGTTTCCTTTTTGTTTCTCTTCATTATAAAGTTATAAAAATAGTTTGAAATAAGATATCATTTTGTTTTCACATTAAAACAGCAAATATAAAAATTTATTACGTTTATTTTTCTTTCCTTTTCATTATTTTTTTAGTTTCCTTTTTGTTTCTATTCATTATAAAGTTATAGAAATAGTTTGAAATAAGATATCATTTTGTTTTCACATAAAAACAGCAAACATAAAAATTTATTAGGTTTATTTTTCTTCCCTTTTATTATTTTTTACTTTACTGTTTCTTTCTTTGTATTTTAAGGTAATAGACAAAAAGTGTTTGGAAATATATAAATATTTTATTTACATTAAAACAACATATATATACAAGTATCACACTTCATTTATGTACAAATGTTTATAAGTATTTAAATTTCCTTGTCCTTGACTGTGGGGTGTAAAGTTCCTTGGACGAGTAGAGATGTTCGGGTGTCATGGCCTCATCTAGGTTGCTGTCGATGGTCCCCGGGGTCAGGACAGGGAAGGTCAATGGACTCTTGAATACCGACAGTGACGTTAATGAAGGTGCTGGTGAAGGAGCCTGGACAAGGGTGGGTGACGACACTGACGCTGATTGTGAAGTCACCTGGACAGGGGTGGATGACATTGGAGTTGGCATCACTGGGTGCCACTCCGTGGTACGGGGCAAGGAAGAAGGGCCTGAATGCAGCATCCAGTTATGACTGGCTGGACGATGCTGCTGCTGCTGCTCTGGCTGTGCCTGCGAAACTCCTGGTTGAGGGGACTGCCAAGGTGGCTGCTGCTGAGGGGGCTGCCAAGGTTGCTGCTGCTGAGGGGGCTGCCAAGGTTGCTGCTGCTGAGGGGGATGCCAAGGTTGCTGCTGCTGAGGGGGCTGCCAAGGTTACTGCTGCTGAGGGGGCTGCCAAGGTTGCTGGTGCTGTGGGCCTGCCCAGGTCACTGATGGTTGTTGCTGTGCCTGCTGGAAGACCTGACTCTCGTCCCTGTAGCGGTGTGCAAGATTGAGGCACTCTATCGTGCACAATCTTGTGCTGGCCCATGAACGTTGGGGCCGGCGAATCTGCTTTCGACACAAGCTGAAACATAAAAAATATTATAGAAATATATTATATATTATATATATATATATATATATATATATATATATATATATATATATATATATAACAAACATTGTAACAATTTAGTACAGCATTTTAATGCAACAGATTGCATGTGTCAAAAAAAATTAATACTCACATTCCTCAATATATTGCTGAAATCCTTCTCCGACACACAGGTGTCGCTGTGAGTGGTGTCAAGTGTTGGCTGGACCCCTTCCCCTTCCCCTTGTCCTTCCTGGTGGTGGTAGATGCATGGCTGTGAGAACCTGTCGACCTCACATCATCGTCGACATCGCTGACTGTCTCTGCACCTCCTTCGGAGCCACGAAACTGCTCACTGGAGACTGTCTCTCCCGTCCGGGGAGAGACAGTCTCCAGATGTGCTGTATGAGGAACGACCAAGTGTCCATGAGGAAGTCATCACGGCCACTCCTTTGGGCCTGGCCAGCTCCACTCTTCTTCTCCTTTTTCATAATCTTGCCAACCCTCGTCCTCAAGTTCTCGTATCGTTTTTTGCATTGGGCACCAGTGGCAGGAGGATCCAGCTGCCTTCCTATATCTTCCCACCTGCTGTTCTTCAAAACCTTGTTGATCCACTCCTTATGTTTCTTGTCAAACAGCATGGGGTTCTCCTTGACAAGGTCGGCCAACGTAGTCTCCGTCTCTTCTGTCCACTGGTAGTCAGGGATGTCCTTCTTAGACACCCGAACCCGCTTCTTCTTTAGTTCATCATCACTGGATACCTGGCTCTGGCTTGTATCCTGCTGTGTCTCCGGGATAACCATATCGAGACTTGAAAATGATGAATGAGGAGAATCTCAATCTGCGGTCTCCTCTATCACGTCCATTTTCCTCCCCCTTCCCTTTGGCTGTCTACTTTTTGGCATGTTGTCTCTTCGCTGGCAAACTCTGGAATGGCTAGGAGTGTCCTCGAACCTCAATTTATATACCCCCTAATCCCCCTAATCCCACGAGAGCTCCACTGGCGGAGTAGGCGGGCACTAGCATGAGTAGGCGGGCACTAGCGTGAACCATGCGGGACCTCGCGTGAACCGGCGGAAACTGGCGTGAACTGGAGTGAACGATGCGGGAACTGGCGTGAACTGGAGTGAACGATGCGGGAACTAGCGTGAACTGGAGTGAACGATGCGGTAACTGGTGTGAACTGGAGTGAACGATGTGGGAACTGGCGTGAAATAGTCGTGAATGATGCGCAAACTGGAGCGAACTGGAGTGAACAGTGCGAGACAATGCAGGAGTGCAATGCGTGACAATGTCAGTGGGAAGGCTGCGATGCACGAACATGTCGTGAACTGGCGTGAACGATGCGCGAACTGGCGTGCACGATGCGTGAACAGTGCGTGGAATGGGAAGCATGGCACACATTGGTACGCACTGGCACGCCAGTTCCCGCACTGTTCACTACAGTTAACTCCAGTTCCCGCATCGTTCACGACTATTTCACGACTATTTTTGGTGTGCCAATGCGTGCCACAAACTTTAAACATTTCAAAGTTCTGGCCACGCATGGTACACATGCCACGCATCGTTCCCGCACTGTTCACGACATTTTCACGACTCGTTCACGCGAGTTCGCGCATCAATGCGTGCCAGTGCGTACCACGAATGCGTGCAAGTGTCAGGTACCCTTTAGATCTCTTTCAGACTGAGAGTCCGATGAATGAGATAGAGTGTGGGCTTGACATATGAGGGCATTAATTCTTTTAGTACGATGACTGCATCCACTAATGGACTGTAGGGATTAGAAAAGTCAAGTATTTTCAAATACAAAGGTTACTTTATTATATATTCTCTTGATAAATCATACGGTATCCATACATGTTCATATGTAAAGTATGTATATCATGAATACAGACATGTGTAGTGTTTATTGATGATTAGTTCTCTTTTTAGAATATCTTTAAAATACGTTCACTAATAGTGAGTATTTTTGTATGATTTTTTTTAATGATGGAAGTCTCTGTTTCAGATTTCAATTGCTAATATATAACTTTTTCAGTACTTTGTTTCTTGGTATTTAACTACCCATATTTACCCATATGCTTTGTTTTTCAAAGTTATTTGCTACATTTTTTGTTTTTTTAGTATATAATCTTTGAGTATTTTGTTCTTGGTTTTCAGTTATTCGTATTATGTATCTTATGTATTCATATTGTTACAGTTCCTATTTTCTCAGGATAAAAGGCACAACCTACTATTATGATATATGTGAACTTGCTTTGTTCAGATTTTTTATTTTCTTTTGTGAGAATTTGG
>NC_090725.1:192276629-192286629 GCF_036898095.1 Palaemon carinicauda
ATATATATATATATATATATATATATATATATATATATATATATATATATATATATATACAGTATATATATATATATATATATATATATATATATATATATATATATATATAGAATATATGTATATATATATATATATATATATATATATATATATATATATATATATATATTATATATATATATATAAACTATAAATATGTATATATATATACATACATATATATGTATATATATATACATATATATATATATATATATATATATATATATATATATATATATATATATGTATATATATATATATATATATATATATATATATACATATTTATAGTGTATGTATATATATTATATATATATATACACTATAAATATGTATATATATACATATATATATATATATATATATATATATATATATATATATATATATATATATATATATATATATATATATATGTATATTATATATATATGTATATATATATGCATATATATATGCGTGGGTATATGTATTCATTATATATATATGTATATATATATATATATATATATATATATATATATATATATATGTGTGTGTATATATATATATGTATATATATATATATAATATATATAAAAAATATATATATGTATATATATATATATATATATATATATATATATATATATATATATATATATATATATATATATATATATATATATATAAACACACACACACAAGTGTTTATCAATGACATACTACAGGCCATAATTATTTTTAGATTTCTTTGTTTATATAATTATAAATCTTCAAACAATCTTTTAGAAATACTTAATGTATTGAGGTGATCATAGTATATTAAATGCATGAAAGAATGTTGGGAATATTGCAAATAAAGCTGTCGTTTCATTACAGAATGACATTGCTGATTTATAAACCCCTTCCCCTTAAAGGTTGTGGTTCATGACAAGTGTAATTGAACACCTTGCCTGCAAACCATTTCCTAGTTCACGTTCAAATCTAATGTACAAGCTCTGCTACCATCCATGCGTTGTTGCTCACTCCCTTCAAAATTTCTTTTGCCATCCTATCCTTACATTCACGATAAATGCTTAAAACAATTAACCATTCCGGTTTTTCTATCATGCATGTGAACATTCAAAGCTCCACGTTCCTGATTACCAAGTACACACATTCTTGTAATAAGCAATGTGAGCTCAGCTAGAAAGTTGAAGAAGAAATCGGCTTGTTCGTTCTTTGCAATAAATGTAACAGATGCTGGGAAAATGAAAGGAGACTGACAAGATGGAATGTTCAAAAGCATAGGTGGTGGAAAGGTAGGTGTAGGTGTCACGGTGCTTTGAGATGATTGGTTATGATCGTAAACGTTTTTCCTTTTTGAGTTACTGACAAAGGGCAGGAGGATATATTTATGATGCTACATAAAGATTGGTGAAATCTGCAAGCAAATTGAATGATTTAAATGTATCTGAATGAAGTAGACGAGTCCGTACAAGGTAGATACAAATAGTGTATATAAAGGTTGCAACGTGCTGTTGATGAGCACTATCTAATTTTGCCACACATTTGATGCTGTAAATAGATAAATTAAAAGAATAAATGCTATTTCTCCTCAATCATTGTTCCATAATATAAATGGATGCAAATCATAAAGTGTGTACCATTAAAATTCTTATATCTGAAAATACTAAAGGTATTCCAAACTCACTCAGGGGCTTCCGTTACAATGCAAGGAGAGAGAGAGAGAGAGAGAGAGAGAGAGAGAGAGAGAGAGAGAGAGAGAGAGAGAGAGAGCCTTACCTTACTCTAGATTTGGGTTCCCCCAGGTCCCTCAGTGTGAGGCACCTCGTATATCCACCAGAGAGTTGCTAATGCATCTTCCGGTGTATTTTGCATCTTACAGTCTTGGATGGTCTGGGATGCATCTTAGGTATTTATCGAGCTTATTCTTAAACACATCTACGCTTACTAGTGACATGTTTCTTAGATGAGCTGGCAGCGCATTAAATAGTCGCTGCATTATCGATGCTGGTGCTTAGTGGATTAATGTCCTGTGTGCCTTCCTTAGTTTTCCTGGTATAGTTTTGGGCACTATTAATCTACCTCGGCTTGCTCTTTCTGATATTTTTACCTCCATGATGTTTTCAGTAATTCCTTCGATTTGCTTCCATGCTTGTATTATCATGTGGCGTTCTCTTCTCCTTTCTAGACTGTACAATTTTAAAAATTGCAGTCTTCCCCAGTAGTCAAGATCCTTAACTTCTTCTATTCTAGCAGTAAAGGACCCTTGTACACTCTCTATTTGTGCAATATCCTTTTAGTAGTGTGGGTACCATATTACATTGCAGTACTCGATTATACTATGTACATAAGTTTTTTAAAGCATAATCATGTGTTCAGCCTTTCTTGTTTTAAAGTTTCTGAATAGCATTCCCATTTTTGCTTTACATTTAGCCAACAGTATTGCTATTTGGTCATTGCATAACATATTCCTGTTTAACATTACACCAAGGTCTTTAATTGCTTCCTTATTTGTGATTGTCTTGTTATTATGTCCCATGTATGCATATATCATTCCTTCTGTTTCCATAATTTATAGATTCGAATTTATCGGAGTTAAATACCATCCTATTTATCTCCGCCTATTCATATATTTTGTTTAGATCTCTTTGTAATGAGTTCCTATCTTCATCACAAGTAATTTCTCTACTTATTCTGGTGTCATCGTCGAAACTTCTCACTACAGAGTCTTTAACATTACAGTATATGTCTGAGATCATACTAACAAACAGCAGTGCAGCTAATACCGTACCCTGTGGCACCCCAGATATTACCTGAGCTTCATCTGTTGTCACGTCATTTGCAACCACTATCTGTTTTCTGTTTTGTAGAAATTCTTTTATCCATTTTCCTATCTTTCCCACAATATTATGCCTTCAAATGTTTTTCTCTAATATATTATGGTCTACCTTGTCAAAGGCTTTTGTAAAATCTAGATAGACCACATCTGTGTCTTTTTCATTTATCATATTTTTGTGTTTTCCTAGTGTGCTATCAGTTGGGTTTGTGTACTTTTTCCGGGCACAAAACCGTGTTGACCTGTATGGTATTTAGAAAGATTTTATTACATACTTTAAAATGCAGAAATTAAATTTTATACAAATAAAATTTTTTATTAAATGGAAGTAATTCAATTATTCACATATATAATTATCAAAGCATCGTCAGAAACGCTGAATTACATTATTTTCATAACTTGCTCCAATACAGACTCATGTCAAAGTACACTTCATGTCCTGCGAACAAGACATTCAATTAATGACACTCGATATAATGATGATGAAAATCACATTCATTGAACTGCACCGGCTCTTGAGATCTTCACTAGCAATTTCATAATGCAAACATTTCCCGATTCAAGAACTTGATGGCAATATTTCTTTTGACTGTAAAACACTGTTGCTGAATGTCCTCTATCCCTAGCTGGCTTAGAGAGAAATTTCACTTTGAGTGTCCATCTGACAAAAAAAAAAAAAAAAAAAAAAAAAAAAAAAAAAAAAAAAAAAAAAAAAGATGAAAAAATAAAAATATAACCGACTGATGCCGGCAAGTCCCTGGAAAAAGGATTTATCAGAAAAAATGGTATCAAATGAAGTGAACACGTTTTGGGATATGGCTTATCATTCTCAGTTAAAAAAAATTAACTTTTTAAATTGTTTCAGTATTTGTTAGACTTGAAAAAGAAACGACAGTTCGCCAAAGGCTAATGTATTCTGTAAGACTGTGCGACCTCATGCAATTTATCAAAATATATTATATAACATCATAAAAAAAACTAGTGGCTTGCAAAACACAAAAGCTGATAATGTAAATGTGATTGTAAATATGACAAAACTACATATACTGAAAAATATACTTACTTCCATCCGATGTTTCTACAAATCTGGAATTAAGAAGTAATCACCTGGATGAAGTTAAAGAGTTGAATAAAAATTCAAAATCAATTCGAAAGTTGGAGTTTTTTCACTGGACCATCACTGCTCTGTTTACAAAATACAAGTACAGCAAGCAACGCATATTAAAATGGAGAAAGATGCCCTATCAACGCTTTCTTTGATACAACGACTGTTATTGAACTCCAGGTAAAAAGTCATTGAATATACCCAGGTAATTTAGAATCTATTATCATTCCATTGTTATGTTTTCTATTTTTATACCAATGTTAACTTGTCGATAAAAACTGTTAAATGTAATCACGCCATTGTCTTCTTATATGGCCCCTTTGAGGCCAATAAATACCAGTGCTGTCTGTAAATAAATTTGACTTTTTTGGGGCTTTTGTATTAGCTCTTCCTCTGTTTCCGTCACAATTATATAATTGAAATAGAGCTCAAAAGCAAGAGAAATCTAATAAGACTTATTATCAGTGCAACAGAATCTATCGAGTATAGACTATCAAAATCTTTAGTACAATTTTTCTCCGATTTTAGGCTCCACTTCATCTTCACGTATAGACGATTCTGTTGATCTTAGCGATAAATTACAAGATATAAGCATAACGTCAAACCACAGCTTATGGTTGCGGAGGCCTGTTGGTAACGCCCTTGCCTCGTGATCTCCAGACTGGGGTTCGAGTCCCAAACAAACTTGTTAGTTCCTTTGATCGCTGCAACCTCACCATCCTTGGGAGCTAAAGATGAGTGGTTTTGGGGAGCTTATAGGTCTATCTGCTGAGTCATTAGCAGCCATTACCTGGCACTCCTTGGTCCTAGCTTGGGTGGAGAGGTGCTTTGGTGCTGTTCTTGTGTATATGGTAAGTCTCTAGGGTATTGTCCTGCTTGACAGGGCAATTCACTGTCCCTTGCCTCTGCCATTCATGAGCGCCCTTTGAGCCTTTAATCGGTTTGTTATTTTTCATTATTCTTAAAAGTGTCTGTTGATTACTAACTTGATTTGCTATTTTTTATTTTACTTTCTTATGAGTTACCATTACCAAAAAATACTATTACGGAAAATAGTTAATTCTGTTTTAGAATATTTATATTTTTCTTTAATGAAAATTTAAATGAATAAGTGTTTGGGATGAACCTGATTATTCTTTGCCTCTTCTTTTTTTTCAACACATATATGGAGTCATATTAGACTATATATCTATATCTTCAGTCTCTTCCTCTAAAATTACCTGGTGTACCTCTGATGATTTTCTGGATACTTTAAAAGAAAATTTGAATTTTGATAGATTTGTTGCCATCATTAATTCATTTCTACTGCCCATAAGCTCCAGCTTGTTAAATGATCCGAAAAATCTAAATTTCCATACAAATACTCAACTTTTAACTTATATATATATATATATATATATATATATATATATATATATATATATATATATATATATATATATTTATATGGTAATAGTTTACAACACCGCGCTCTCCATTTACTCCAAAATAATGCAATCCTGCAATTCTCATCTTCTTGGACAGTAATTAGGTGGTTATTTAAATTCTGGGAAAGCAATAATTAGCAAGATATGTGGAGGAAGGGGGAAGGGGTTATAAAAAGAAAATAGCTCGGTTTCCTCACTAAACGACTTTGAACTGACATGTCAATATAGTCAAACAAACAATTCGTGATGTCAGCGTACATAAACAAAATTTCGTGATGCCAGCGTACATAAAAAAAATTTCGCGATGCCAGCGTACATTTGATATACTGTATATTCAAAATATACTTAATAAAAGATTGAGTGATTACTCAAAAGTGTCACTTTTTAAATTGCATATTTTATGGACACTTTTGAGTAATTAATCCATTTTTTGATTAAGTATATTTTGAATATACACATCAAATGTACGCTGGCATCACGAACTTCTGTTTGTGAACGCTGACATCACGAATTCTGTTTGGTTTACTACGTTGACATCTCAGTTTTAAGTCGTTCAGTGAGGAAACCGAGCTATATTCTTTTTATAACCCCTTCCTCAACATATCTTGCTAATCATTGTTTTCCCAGAATTTAAATAACCACCTAATTACTGTGCAAGAGGATGAGAACTGCAGGATTGCATTATTTTGGAGTAGATAACAATTACCACATATATATATATATATATATATATATATATATATATATATATATATATATATATATATATATATATTAGAAATTTTGCAAATTTCATATTCTAATACGCCATATAATTTGATACATTAATCTCTGGATTCTCTTACCGACCTCGGGATCAGAGCCTCAGGCAAAACCACTCTGAGCTTCTGACCGGCCAGGAATCAAACCATGGTCCAAGAAACTTTTAACAACAGTGGCTTACCACTTCGTGGCTAAGTGGTAAGTCACTGTTGTTACATGTTTCCTGTATCAGGGTTCGATTCCTGACCAGTCAGAAGCTATTATCTTTGAGTGGTTCCGCCTGGGGCTCTAATCCCGAGGTCGGTAAGAGAATCCAGGCATTAATGCATCAAAATATATGGCTTATTTGAATACATATATATATACATATATATATATATATATATATATATATATATATATATATATATATATATATATATGCATATATATACTCTATATATATATATATATATATATATATATATATATATATATATATATATATATATATATATATATATATATATATATATGTATGTATGTATTTATATATATACATATATACATAAATATATATATATATATATATATATATATATATATATATATATATATATATATATATATATATATATATATATATATATCATAAGAGTACGTATAACCGTAAATATACAAAATTCGGTATCATACATACAGTAGATCACATTAAATTCTTATACTACATGCTACTTAAGTTAACATCCATACTCACTGAAAATTTCCAGTATATATACAAAGTTCTCAAACTTTTAGTAATTGTACTAAGTAATGAGTATAAACGTTGCTATTGTGCAAACTAACTGGAAAATTCTAGTAAGTTTTCATAATTCCCAACATTATTAACCGAAAGGTTAAGTCCTGTGGAACGTTGATAGTTTACTTGAGTATCTATTTCATTTATATGACTTTACTACAGTCACCTTTTGTACGTCTTTCCTTTATGAATAAATAAAAAGTATCTCTTGATATTTACACTTTCTGTTTGTTATTGTTGAGTTTTATTTTAAGAACTGTATTAAGCGATCTCTTTAGCAGACTTCATTCTCAGAGATAGAAGACACAGATTTAGCTAATTAAGGATAAACCGATCGTCTTCATCATGGCATTGCATTCCGATCAAGATTCAACTAGCTCTAAAAGTACCAAACACGCTTCTTTTTTAATATCCTCCAAAAAGGAATAAGATTTCGTTCATTTCCTAAATTGTGATAGAATAGTAAGACTACTAGAGTGTTATATAATAGAACTTAACGCCGAGAAAAATTTCCGTTCAGGATACCTTTCCCTTAAAAGCAGAAAGAAGATATGGGAACTTATTTAGATGGCAAACTATTTTAGAGACAGCCATTTTCTTTTTTAATTTCTATTTCGAGAATTCATATTGTTTGACAAGAATGGTTTGACTACAAAAGATTATCTGGAACTTGATATTTTTAGTTGGCTCTCCTCGCAGAATTGCAGAAACACTATTTGATAAATGTATATGTTTTCAAGTTTTTCATTCGTTCCGTTATATAGAATGTCTCTCCCCCCGTGTCCGTTTGTTATATGAATAGACTGAAGGGTTTAAAAGGAAACTTCAGCACAAATGTAACGGAAGTACTTACCCTTTTTCACTATTACTTTCACTGTTGTGACTTCCACCGTTATTTTCATTACGTCATACTTTTTAAGGAGACTATAATCCTTCGCAGTCTTTTAAACATTGTCAATTTCAAGTTCAATTAGTTGACTGAGAATCATAAATGATCTAGATGATACTGCTGAAACTTTAAACCGAATTCTTATCAGAGTTGGAGAATAAATGATGATTAAACAACTAGGACTACATGAAAATATGATGGTTGGAAAGGAAATACAGCATAAGAATTTTGAGGGATATCCATATACATAAAAGCAACAAATTCGTGATCTAGGAGGACCACTTCCCTGTAACTTGTCTCTCAATGCTCAAATAAATAATGTAGTAAAAATGGTTGGATATCATCATAAAAACATTGCTTTTATAAAGAAGTACCAGGTTGAACATTTTGTAAAGAAACTTGCGATAAACTGTGTTATTATGACTAATAAAAAGAAGTCCCATCCCGAGAGAGAATACTAATTGAATTACACTTGCTGCCTATTAAAGCAAGAATAGAGTTCAGGATAATGCAACAGCCAATAAAGTTATCATAACCAGACTTATAAAAGGTCTAAGAGAATTACTACATATCGTGAAGCCAACAAATCGCGTCGACATGAAAATTGTTGCAGATAGTTTCAAATTATATGAATCAAGATATACGGCTGTACAAAAAACGCCCACTGGACATCCGATTGACAGATGATATTCATAATTTCAAGAAAAAACTAACGATTTTTTTGTTTTCTAAGTCCTTCGGTAATGTGGATTTAACAATAAATGTGAAATACGCATAGTAATACTGTAATTCTAAGAAAGTATAGGTGAAACATCATACAGGTCCTGTAGGGCAAGGTGAAATAAGGTAAGGTGAGTGCCGGAAGCTCAGTAGTGCTCTACGACGTCGCCTGGAGAGTCCCGGGTGTTTATTTAACAGCTGTCCTGAACAATCGGACCATCAGCCTTATATTATTATTCCAGCCCTTTTTTTTTTTTTTTTTTTTTTTTTTTTTTTTTTTTGAGGGGTGGGGGTTCCTAACATGAGTTTATGAAAATAGCCTAATGGTATGGTCTTTATGACTATATTTCCAAAATACAAATACATACTCTGATAGGGAATAATTTTAAAATAGCAATGGAAATAAAAATTCACGTACAACATAAGTATTATTCCAAAGACCTAATGGAAAATCTATTACAGTCAACACTCTCTCTCTCTCTCTCTCTCTCTCTCTCTCTCTCTCTCTCTCTCTCTCTCTCTCTCTCTCTCTCTCAATTAAGAAGGATGAAGGACCACAACTATTATTTAGAATCACCTTCACAATGGTTGATGTCAAAAATAAAATAAAAAGACTCATTAGGTCTAAGACCCTTGGTCCATATGATATTCATCCAAGAGAGAGATAACCCCAGACTTTTACAAAATGTTTCGAAAAACAGGCAAGGAAAGAAAGGCACCACAAGGATGGAAACTAGGCAATGTTCCCCTTTTCAACAAGAATGGACAAAAAGAAGAACCTGGCAACTACAGACCTGTGTGTCTAACTTCAGTAGCTTCCAATGTTTTTAATCAATTATAGGAGATCCAGTAGTAGAACATATAGATAAAAGCAATCTTCTGATAGACAGCCTACATGGTTTTAGACAAAAGAGATTATCTGTGACAAATCTTATGGAATTTTTTCACAACATGTTCAACTTTTATTACAAAGCAGGGCAATAGACATATATTTAGACTTTCTTAAGGCTTTTGACAAAGGTCCTCATCGAAAATTAATGGTCAAAATTAGAGCACTAGGCATCATTGACGAGCCAGCCGAATGGATCGAAGATTGACTAACATACAGAAAATAGAGTTGTAATCAATGGAGAAGCTTCAGAGTGGACAGCTGTTACAAACGGAGTTCCTCAAGGATTTGTCTTTGGTCCATTGCTATTTCTGATCTACAATAACGACAAAGATATAGGATTAAATAGTATAATAGTCAGATTTGACGACGATACTAAACTAGGCGTAAATGCTGAGAACTCAGAAGACGTAGAAATCTTAAGAGAAGATTTACTGAAGTTTGGAGACTAGTCCAGAAAATGGTAAATGCCTTTCAACTGTGGGGAAATGTAAAGTCATGCACATAGATTATAGTAACCCACAATCAGATTACTCACTGCTTAGTAATGGAATAGAAAAT
>NC_090725.1:192291629-192311629 GCF_036898095.1 Palaemon carinicauda
ATATATATATATATATATATATATATATATATATATATATATATATATATATATGCTTTACTGCCACAAGGGTCACGTGGCTTAGTATACGCAAAAGCCAGTAGGAAAAAAATAAAAAGCTTTAGTACCAAGCGCTTTCGTGCATTTTAATACACTTCTTCAGGGTACAATAAAAAGTGAGACATAGTTGAAGAACGTAAATAAGTAAAATAGGATAAAAATAAATAAAAAAAAATTTTGAACAGTAGAGAAATGATTCAAGTCAGCTAACTAGCATTGTCAAACAATCAAACAACCCACAGCCAAAATTTGTACTTGAACGCAAACTGGTCATAAACACAAAAAAAAGGTTAAACACAAATTATATAATTCTGAATTGTTGAACAATATTGGTCATGAGGAAATTATCCAATTTATATAAACCAGCTCTAATATTAAAAACACAATCCGACTTTATCTTTATAATACTTGATTCTATAATATTTCTCTTCACAACATCTTTACAAAATATTAGCTCTTTAGATTTTTGTTATTTATTCTTATCCTATTTTACTCATTGACGTTCTTCAACTATGTCTCACTTTTTATTGTACCCTGAAGAAGTGTATTAAAATGCACGAAAGCGCTTGGTACCAAAGCTTTTTATTTTTTTCCTACTGGCTTTTGCGTATATATATATATATATATATATATATATATATATATATATATATATATATATATATATATATATATATATATATATACATATATATATATATATATATATATATATATATATATATATATATATATATACATATATATATATATATATATATATATATATACATCTACACATATAGATAGTATGTATATATATATGCATAAATATACATATACTGTACACCAGCAACAACAAATGCTCCTGTTTCTAGTCCACTGCAGAAAAAGGGCCTCAAACATCTCCATAGTCATGTCTGGGTTCTGGCCATTTTCCTAGCTTCGGTTGCCACTGTAGTTTAGTGATGGTGGGGGATTTAAAGACCGTGTTCCACAGGGCTTGTAGGTAAATTGCGACAGAATAGCGAGCGATATCAACTAAACATACTTATTATTCGTGATTCATGCTAAAATCAGTTGGCTAAAATCCGCAATGCATCCACACTGGTTGCTTCTTCCGCTCCCAGGATTTTGAACTGCTCAAAATTTTGGTTGTGGATGGGAGTTCCTAATACATTCGAATTTCATACTCAATATATTTGTAATTCAAACGCAATACATTCGCTTTTATTCGCTGTGTTCAGCCTTTATCCGCAACTCACGGGTAATTGCGTGTTGGTAGCAAAATGGGAGCGTATGTATCGTATGTATACCGAATATATAACATACTACATCCATACTACAAATTACTACGAATTATAATAATGCATTCTAGACACATAGCGTATAATTTGCGAACCAATAGCGATTGGATACCAGTAACCCAAGACTGCATATAATAATGAGCCAGAACTGGACTCGCGTCAATTGTCATTTAATGTAACGTATTTGCGAAAGGGGATGCAAACATCGTGTAATTTTCTCAGATGTATTTCCATGGATGTCCCCTGTGGAACTACCAAAGCATATCTAGTCTTTAAAATTCTAATTATATTTTCATCGCTCATTAAACACTAACATTAAATAGAGACTCCATTTTCATAGTATTTTCAAGATAAGATACTTCCTCATTCAGAAGTCTATTGACAATCTTATATATTTTAAAGCCCCTCACAAAATCTAGACGTCTCTACAACTATGGACTATTGAATAGAGATGACGTCTATAAACTTATGGCATTTGGAATTTGGAGAAAATTGGGTTCTCACGACACATTGCAAGAAAACCTACAAAGAAATCAAAGGATAAGTTATTATTATTATTATTATTATTATTATTATTATTATTATTATTATTATTATTACAGGCTGAGCTACAACCATAGTTAGAAAGAAAAACAGGATGCTATAAGCCCAAGAGCTCCGACATGGAAAAATAGCCCAGTGAGGAAAGAAAACAAGGAAATAAATAAAATACAAGAGAAGTAATGAACAATTAAAATAAGATATTAAAAAAACAATAAAAATATTAAAATAGATATTTAATATATAAACTAATTGCGAAAAAAAAATAAGAACTCAAATAGGATGGTAGCGTGCCTAATTGTACCCTCAAGTATGAGTATTCTACCCCAAGACAGTGGAAAAAGACCAGGGGTTCATGTTTTTTCTATATTCAAATTGTTTAAAAAAGAAACTCCTGTGTGTTATATCATGGAAAATACTCAATAAATAGATTGCCAATGCAATAATACCCAAGTTCAATATGGAAATTTACATCAGTGAAGTAAGGCTATTATCATGTTGCTAGGGAAACGCTGCTTTTTAACGATGACATACACTAATTTCTCCTAAATAAGAACATTTCACAATTCCCCCCTATACACTGGTATATCAAGACACGAAAGCCAGTCGATCTCGAAATCAAAAGTTAATTAATATCCTTACAGCATTACTGCTCGCGAGGAAATTTTGATATGTGCACTGATACAGTATGTGATGGGTAAAATTCTAGGAATGGAAAGTGACTTAGTGTGTATGTTTTTATTATATCTATTCTGAGTAGTGCTGCAAAGCATTCAGGGATGGTATTAATTTGCGAAACGATAAATATAGAATTTTTAATAAAGGATGATGTTATTGTTATCACTTTTCTCATTATGAACAAGTTACAATAAAGTAATTGTTAAGGAGATTAAGCCAACTTACGTATATATCACTATTTATATCATGCACACAAACACACACACACACACACATATATATATATATATATATATATATATATATATATATATATATATATATATATATATATATATATATATTATATATATACACGCACACGCACACACACACACACCCACACACACACACATATATATATATATATATATATATATATATATATATATATATATATATATATATATATATATATATATATATATATATACATATATATATATATATATATATATATATATATATATATATATATATATATATTTATATATATGTATATATATGTGAATATATATATATATATATATATATATATATATATATATATATATATATATATATATATATATATATATATATTCACATATATATACATATATATAAATATATATATATATATATATATATATATATATATATATATATATATATATATATATATTTATATATATGTATATATATGTGAATATATATATATATATATATATATATATATATATATATATATATATATATATAAGAGTGAGAATCATAGATAGAATTGCAAAAGTTGATAAAAGATTTGATTAGATAGAGCAGAAATGTAAGACTGAAAATGAATATGATGTAAAACTATTATAATGGTCACTGGAAATGCAGAGATGCAACAAATAAAAATTGTAGCATGATAAAGGAAATATATATGGGACATATACAGATATTATTTTCCCTTTTTGAAAGGGAAGAAATGGTGAGTGCCACTCTCAGACTGAAGAAAAGTTTTTAATAAAATTTTCCTTCATAAATTCTGTATATGTTATATTCTATCGACACTGTGTACTACGTACACACAGCACGAGTGCTATCTGTGTAATTTCACACCTGAGATTTTGAACAGATTTAGTGTCACCATGGTAACACTCATTTGAAAGGGCATCACACTAAAAGTGCTGATTCCTTCTCCCTTTAATTGAGTCCCAATCAATTAACTGTTTATCGCAGAATTGGACGACAGGTTTTAATACACTACCTGCCGCCACCACATAATGCTTCAGTTCATGGACCTGCCTAGCATAGTGTTTGAAGAACACTGTGGATGATTTCCATCCAGTATATGAGCGAAGACGCTCAAAGTCCATATACTGAAAAAAGTTCAGTGAGGAAGCAATTTTTCTTGGATCATGACCTGTGGGAGTATTGTCTGGATCTGCTATGCGAATAAAGTAGGTGAGCTTCTCCCTCAGTTGCTTTAGGGATAAGTTTGATCCAGAGGTTTCTCCTTTAAAGAGCTGTCCTTCCCTGAAGTCTGAAGTTCTACGAAGATAGACCTTTAGACACTCTACAGGACATAGAGAGACATCTTCCTTCAGAGGGCAGATTCTCCAGGGACCCCACCTCTTAGTGGGTAGCTCGTTCTTACCGAGAAAGGTTGGATCAGGAAAGAGATTCAGTTCTCCCGCTTCTGTGAACTGAATGTGGCCCTCATCTCTAGATAGGGCCACTATTTCACTAACTCTAGCCCTGGAGGCTATAGCGAACAGAAAAATAACCTTTAGGGTTAGATCCTTGAGGGAACAATCTTCATTGTTCATAGATGAGGCATAATGTAGGACCTTGTCCAAAGACCATGAGATGGACTTTGGCAGTGCTGCAGGCCTAAGCCTTGCATATGCCTTCGGAATCTTATTAAAGATTTCATTCGCCAGATCCACTTGAAAGGCATATAGAAGAGGTCTAGTCAAGGCTGACTTGCACGTAGTTGTCGTGTTGGCCGCCAGACCTTGATTATGAAGGTGGACAAAGAAGGACAGACAGAAGTTCATTGAAATTTCTTTCGGTCCTTTTGCTTTTACAAAAGCAACCCACTTTTTCCAAGATGACTCATATTGTCTTCTAGTTGACTTAGACTTGTATTCTTCTAAGAATTATATATTGCCTTCTGAGATCCCAAATCTTTTCCTAACCACTAGGGCAAGAAAATCATGAAATGAAGGGTTTGGGCTCTCTGTGATAAATCGAAGGCAATTAACTTCTGAACTTTCTGAGATAGTCCTGGGTTCAGAACTAGGGCCAGCCTCAGCCTCAGTTCCTTCATTAAAGGGAACCGGTTGCTCTTGGGCTACTTGGGAGCCAACAGAGCCACTCCTCCCTGGAAGGATCTCAGCATGTTGAGGACCTTCAGCAGGAGATTGGATGGGATGAACAGGAATTCCTGAGTCCATCCCTTCTATACTAGAGACATGATGTTTGGTATCTCCACTAGAGCATCCTCGTATGGGGCTGCATATCGAGGTAGTTTCTTGATGACACTCGTGACGAAGAGGTCGATCTGCAGCTCGGGGACTTGGTCCCATCCGGGAGAGAATAAGTCTGTGCCTGTGGACCATTCTAACTCTATCGGCTTGAGCCCGGGTAGAGCCTCCGCTGTCCCATTGTGGATCGATTGTACATGAACTGCTGATAGGTGCCATCCTTTTAGGTAAGGATGGCTAACATCTCCTAAAATATATTAGACGCTCTTTATCCTTGTCGGTTGCGATGTCTCATTATCGCTTCGATGTCCCAGATCAGCCTGAGGAGGTCAGATCTGTGTGGAGAAAGTTTTCCCACCCACGACAGGACCAACATGGCCTTGGATAGAAATGACCGAATCCCTTGGACTTTCCTCTGATGGAAGTGAATACCCCATTCTTCCGACTAGGCATTCATGCGGATGATCTTCAATAGTCGGGGTAGTTGCAAGGGCACGGTCTTCAATAGGCTTTTGGCCTTTGACCATTGTTAGGGAAGCGGTTAAGGAAAGACCGATATCGATCCTTTTAGATCTCTTCGAGGGTTTGATGCGTATCTTTTCCAGACTCTTAACTCATCTTTCAGCTGTGCTCTTAGCACTGGGTCTTTCACTACTGCGAACTGGAGAGAGTTCAGAACTCCTCCCTGTTAGCATCTTGGAATCCTGACTGATTACCATAGTCTCTTGACCGACCCTGCAATCTCCTTTTACATCCCCAAGGGAAAGGAGAGTTGGTATGACAACAGGTTTCAATGGTTTTTTAACCATTGAAGCCTTTGAGCTGGAAAGAATCGAGACTTCTTGAAGCTTATCTTGCATCCCTGATGTTCCGGGAACCGGATCACTTCCTTGGATGCTCATAGACCAGCCACTTCGGGTGCTGCCCACCCCAGCCTTTCGTCCAGGTACATTGTTGCCTGAACCATTTCTAGGCTTGGTTTTTGCGTGACTGTGTCCGCCAATCCCGTGAAGATACTTAGGACTGTGTTTAGTCCGACAAGTATCTTTCCTAGGACATACGTTATCCTCTGTAACTTGAATCCTAGGTAGGAGGAGAGGGGGTGACTGAATGGAAGCTGCCAATAGACATCTTTCCGGTCTGACAAGACTGCGAACACCCCTTTTTGAAATAAGGTCCTTATGTTCAGAAGGATTAACATTCTGAACTTGCGGTTTTATTTGAACTTGTTGAGTGGCGACAAGTCAAGAATGATTCTGAGTTTTCTTGAGTCCTTCTTGTGAACACCAAACATTCTTCCCTGGAATTCGATGGACTATATTTTCCTTACCACCTATATGCTCTAAAGCTCTAAGGTATACTCTTCCAGAAGGGGGTTGGAGTGTAGGAAGAGTTGAGGAAATGATGGTGGAGGCATGTCTATTTTCCATCCTAGTCCCATCTTGATTAGGCCTTGGACCCAAGGATCGAAGGTCCAGCGATCCTAAAGGAACCTCCCTCCTACCAGAAGCGTCTCTTTGCTTCGCCTGATCAGAAGGTTTACATATTCCACCGCTTACCTGTGGCACCGCGGTCATCGTAACTGTGGGATGTTGTTGAACAGCCCGAGGAACACTTCTAGACTTTTCCGTCTTCCTTTTAGGTTGGGGACCCACATCTGTGGAGGACTTTCTCTTTGAAAAGATGCCCCACTTTTGGAGAAGTCCTATGTTCTCCGTGGTGGCCTTCTTAATCACCTCTCTAACTACCTCGTTTGGAAAGAGGTCTCTATTCCAGATGTTGGAAGATATTAGCTTCCTGGTTTCGTGTTTCACTGTTGCGGCAGCAAACACAAACTCCCTACAGGCTCTCCTAGCCTTCATAAAGGCATAAAGGTCATTTACTGAGGTGGCCATATGCATTTTGGCCAAGACCATGAGCATGTCTGGGGTACTCTAATGGGATAGGCTGAACACAACTCTATTTAGTTCTGTAGGGATAGAGAGGCTGCAAGTCTCTCCTTTGTCTCTTGTTCCTTGCCCAAAAGAAACTCAGATAGTTTAGGGAGATTCTCCCTAAACTGTCGTCTAGCGACATCCGCGTCGGAGGGATTTTCTGGAATCCTCTCACCCAGTTGCGTAGTTTGTTACGAGCTGCATCCCTAGACTCCATCGACTTGGGATTCTCGAAACCCTCGGACATCAAGGTCCGACATACATTGCAAACTTGAGGGTTCCAATAATGCAGGGATTCGGAAATAATATTGCAGGGGCCATGAAACACACATGTATTATGACCATAAAAGTACTTACTCTTGATATTGCAGAAGACTGCACCACATGTCATCTTGGGTTCCACCTGTAAAGAATGGAAAGCAGTATACAATTGATTATCTCACTGATAAGCAATATGTAACAGTCATCTTTTGACTAAAATAGCTTAGGATAGTAAGTTAGAAAGGGATAATGTGAGACACATACTTGTGTATCCCCTGCAAGCAAATGCTGTTACCTCCCCTCAATATTAACTATAAGGAGATTCCTCTATCAAGGAACTCTAACGAAAGGGTTTTAACCCCTAGGGGTAGAAAAGTGTACAAGTCACTGCCCCTTTTTATTAATTAACTCTGTGGAGTAAGGATGACTGATTTCTAATCAGAGTATTGAAGGAATTCTATTCTTTCGATATAGGAACAGTCTCAGCAGAAACCCACACAAGGGTACCCAAAATATGTTAGAAACTAACTACTGTATAATCACACTATAGTTTCTGTTTGCAGTATATACTATATTGCAAAATACCGACTAGTGTATAATTATATATAATGAAGTTCAGCCAGTGTGCGGCCATTGTGGCAAGCATCTGACGGCACGGTCCAGCCGGCATGACGCCAACTGGACTAGAAAATATAAGACATATATTTGTGTATCCTGCCCAGCTCATTTGCTGTGACCTTCCCTTACAATATTAAAATTATAGATTTTCCTGATCAGGGAAACTCAAGGATAAGGGTTCAAACCTTTTAGGGTTAGAAGTGTAATACCACCAGCCCTTTAAATTATTTAATATTTTAGGGTAATATGAAAACTGATTTCTAATCAGAATATTGAAGAAATTCTATTCTTTCAATATAGAATTGGTCTCGGCAAACACCCGGGCAAGGATACCCAAGATATATTGGAAAATAACTACTAGTATGATATATACAATAGTTTTTCTATCTGCAGTATATCCTATACTGCAAATATACTGACTACCTGTATAAACATATACTGTAATTAAGCCGTCATATAGCTGGCATAGCTAGTCCCTGCCAGCGCAGTCAGCATGCTAGCTAAGCATGGAGTGAAGGATGCCTTATTACTGTGTATTTATACACTAATAATAAATGTAAATTTCTAATTTACTGCTTTTCTCCAGAAAGAAAGTTCAAATGGAATGGGAGAATGTAACACTCAGGCTTCCATCCAGCCACAAGTACCATCGCCGGGAAGGTCCGGTCAGCACATAGTCGGCAGGCTAGCACCTGGCAGTACTGGTACAGTCGGCATACTGCCGGCTGAGTCAGCACCTATCTGTGCCGGTCTGGCTGGGGGTAGGCTAATACCCCGGCAATAGAACTTGTGACCGGCAGTCCAAGGGAGGACTGAAGAACCTTGGTGACATAAGGGACTTCCCACCAACAGTCATCATGGCTGCCGACAGATGACATGGCTGCCAGCAGCCTCCATAGCCGCCAGCAGCCGTCATAGCTGCCGACAGTTTGGATAAAACATGGCCGCCGGCAGTTGTCATGGCTGCCAGCAGCCGGCATAGCCGCAGGCAGTCGGACAACAGCTGTAGAGTAGGAGTCTGGCCGGCCCCCGCAATCCACCAGCAACGGTGAGATTGCAGGACGACGGCTCAAAGAAAAACGATGGCTCGGCCATCACAAAAGAACAGAGGGGGAGGGAAAAGGGTCCTGTATGTGGTGTGGAAAGAGCCGACAAGGTTGCCGGTTCTACACACCCTTAAGAAACTCTGTCTCAGTATCAGTGCCATCCTAGGCTGCAGGAGAATTCTATTTTCCAGCCTAGGGTCTGCCAATACAGTTAAGGGGACGGCAGCAGTGCAGCCTCCTCTCAACAAGGGAGAAACAGAGTTCCAGTGCCGGCACCATCCTAGGCCTCAGAAGAATAACTATTCTTCAGCCTAGGGTCTGCGAGCACAGGACTAGTCTACTAGACCACAGGGAGAAGGTGGCGGCATCATACAACCACTTCAGGTGCGGCCTGGGGAGGACTAGCCTCCTATGTCGGCAGCCTAGCCGGCAGGGGAATGACTATTCACCCTGCCGGCCGACTGTCGGCAAAAGACTAAATACTCGGAGGTTCTGACAAAATCCCAAAACCTGCTATTTGCAGTTAAGGGAAGGGACAGAAAACCCTAGGCTAGTCATGCCTGAATAAAAACTCGAGGCACGACCCACTAGGGTTGTAGCCTAGGGTGCTAGGGCAATTCGTCCCTAGTGAATTTGTCGTTGCCCAATTTGTCGCGCTCAATTCATCGTTGCTCAATTTGTCCCCAAGTCAATTCGTCGTTGGGCAATTTGTCCCCAAGTTAAAAGACAGTAGGTTGTTCAAATGTTTTATTTATTATTTTCCTGTTGTTGATGAAGAAAATTATATATATACTAAGAATAAGGAGAGTGCAGATAGACTGAAGATCTACTGGAGGTGTGAAAATCGTGCATGCAAGGCGAGACTTCATACTGATGAAGACTATATAGAGATTAAGAAGGTTGGTATCCATAATCATGCTTCAACAGCCGCAGAGGTAAATGCGAAGACTGTGGTCCCAAATATTAAAGCAAAGTCAATTTCATCTCGTGCTGCACCTCGCTCAATAATTGCTGGTGAAGTTGAAAAGTTAAACAAATGTGCTTTATCACAAATTCCTCGGTTGGAACAACTCAGTAAGAATTTCAGACGTTGGAGGCAAGCAGATTTTAATTATCCCGCACCCCCACAAACAAATGTTGGGTTCTCCATTCCAAGTGAATACTCCAAGGAAATGAGCTAATGCAAAAGAAAAAATATAGAAACATGAATTTGCGTATAAAAAATGTCATGAAGAGATATGATCCCAATCAAAAAATTACCTTTCTGAAAACCATAGCGCACAATCTTAAATTATAGAAATTAAATGCTTAACGAATGTTTTTAAGAATTTTGTTGTAACTTGTCTACTATTTTCATTACATATTAACTTGTACTATAAATATGACTGAAAATAAACTCTACACTTTTTTTTTTTTTTTTTTATTTATATGGTAACTTCCCCTTTCCTGAAAAGGATACAATATTAAAAGCAAAGTTTCTAAAAGTTACTTTCCAACTAAAATTGTCGTTAGACAATTCTTTTTTTCAGGAGCTAAGTTTTAAAAAGTGCTTTTGAACTAAGATTGTCGTTAAACAATTTTTTTTTTAAAGAGCAAAGTTTTAAGAAGTACTTTTGAACTAAAATTATCATTAGACAATTTCTTTTTTGAGGAAGCAAAAAGGGTCCAATATGTAAGACAAAAAAAAAAGGAGTGTCGAGAATGCGAAAATAAATGATTGAACTCGATGATTTGCCCAACGACGAATTGACCTGGGGACAAATTGAGCAACGATCAATTGAGCAACGACGAATTGAGCAACGACGAATTGCCGTCGACGAATTGACCGGACACCGTAGCCTAAGGCTACACTCAGAGGGAAAGAGAGATTACCCTTAAATCTCCACTAGAGACGATTATCGGTTTATATAATAATTCTAGGAGATATCTATTCCTGTTTGAATTGATAAACCAATACATGAGGTTAACTGGGGATATGTTGAAAGTATACTATATCGCCTAGGTTAGGTTACCTAGGCAAGACGAGATCTCGGTTACCTAAATTACCGAAGCTCTGACTTACACGATTGACATAGAAAAAGGAAAATTATGCATGTAAATATCTTTACAAGTATAAAATGCTTAAATAACTTTCATAATTAAATAATTAATGCTATTTCAACCGGGAATGTTGTTCTACTAACTAAATAACACATGCCTAACCAACGACAGTGCCCATGGCGCCTCCGGTAATAGGCCTAGCTCCTAATCATAATAAATTGCTCTAATTTCACTGTGAGACAGGAGCTAAATTACACACATTGTAAAGAATCAATACTCAACTTTCCAGAGGTGAAAGAAGCTGGAGATTGCATAATAATCCTTGAAAAACGATCGAAAAGGTCAGATCAGTAGGGAACACCACCGTGCGAAATCGCTACAGAATTAGGAATGTCCGCCATCTTGGATATGGCACTGTTGTGATACTCAATAGTAGTATGGGAACTAGGGTAACCTTGATACGACTCCCCTTCTAATTCTTCCACTTTCCCCTTCGAAGCGTAAACGCTATTCAGGGCGCAGATTGCTATGCGGTGTATCAAGAATACGTCCCCTGATATTATACGATATCCTTGAGAGAAATCTTTAAGGATATTCGCACCAGGAGTTAGAATTCTGGAGACCTAAAGGTAAAATTCTCTGGGAATATCACTGTAATACATATATCCCTTAGGAAGCTGCTAATAGGAACTTCCATCAGGACGACATGGCTTAAGCCCAAATATATATATATATATATATATATATATATATATATATATATATATATATATATATATATATATATATATATATATATATATATATATATATATATATATATATATATATATATATATATATATATATATATATATATATATGTATATATATATATATATATATATATATATATATATATATATATATATATATATATATATATATATATACGGTACGACCTAAGAAAAGTAAACAACGGCTGGATTTTTGAGTGTCCTAGAGGAGCTTATTACCATAGATAAATTCCATCTTCCACCTTTGCCAATTGCAGTATAGTAGTTAGACCCTTGAATGAAGGAGTTTTTTTTTTTTTTATCTTTCTGTTCTCAGGTGTATGAGGAAAGAGAGGAATGTGTAAAGAATAGGCCAGACTATTAGGTTTATATGAAGGTAAACGATAGAATGAGCGCTAACATCGAGCTCCTGAAGAGTATATTCAGTTAAAACTTATCATCTTTTTTGTAGCCTCTGTCCTGGTTAGAACTGAACAGAGTAGGCAATGTACTAAAGTTTGCTGAGGCACTATTGGCAATAAGCTAAATTTGGAGAGATATACCCGAAGCTATCTGGCTTGCGAGGTTACTATAACTTTCAAAGACATGTCATCCGTGTGTAAAAAATGTACATTCAACTGTCGAATCAAGGCTGGACCTCCAGCAATGGAAATATTCACATCATCAGCCCTTTCAGGTATCTATAAAGAAGATTTCTAAACCCATATTATAACACATCTATCGTAAATACTATTCACATAACCTCAAGTTATAAAGGTAATACTATCTCCACAACTGTACTATGTTCTACCAAAAATTTATCATCCATCCTCAGATGATTTGTCCTAAAACTTCTTAGTCATACATTATTAAAAAGATTATTGACTTTTGTGCTATGCATGGGATCATATACCATGAAGTCTTCGTACTGGGCTAATGCTTAATTAGTCCCTTTTTGCATTCTATATCTATATTTTCCTATTTACTGCCACTCAATCTATTTTTCTTCAAAAAGACTCAATTGATTTCAGGAGCTTTAGATATTTTTTCTTCTGGTATATCTAGTATCCCCAACCTATTTCCATGTAATTTAATCATAAAAGAAACTTTTTGGTACAACCCAGACATCTCGAATCTGCACTCGTTTGCTCTAGACTTAACAGTTCCTCCTTTACTTAAACCAGACAGCTCTGTCCCTCACTGTCGAAAGGAAAGGGCAACCCTTTTGTCTAATGTGTTTAACAGTAAGAAGAGTCATGAGAAACTCGATCTTACTCACTCGTGTCTTCCCGAGGCTACACTAACTAGTTTAGCTTTTTCGGTCCGGGAAAAATAAAACACTGCTTATGGAGGTGTAGACGTAAATGGCATTTTCCCTTGGTTCTTGGTTTTTTATAAAGACTGCTGATTTTTTATCTTCTAAATTGCCTGGTACTTTCTGCAAGTTAGCAAGAAGAGGATCTTCTAACATTTTTTGGAGACTCGGTAATGTTATTCCATAAGGTAAATGTGTTTGTGGTATCTCTAGTTCAGCTGATTACCGCTCAATTTCCATAACTCCCATATTATGTAAAGTTTTTTATGCATTTTGGCAAAACATTAGAATAGGATGCTAAGGGAATCATATGTTCCTTCGTTTGCAGTTTCGCTTTTTCATAGGCCTTGGAGCTTGTGATGCCCTTCCTACAATCTCCAATGCTGTACAGAAATCCCTTGATTGTGGTCAGGAAGTTTGTATGATTAGCCTTGATTTAGTTCTGCCTTTGACCATCTTAATCATGGAGTCCTTGTTTTCAAACTCAAACAGTTTGGAATAGGTGGGTCTTTTCTTAGCATCATTATTGAATCTTTAAGTAATATATTATAAAATGTTGTTGTTGATGGGCACCATAGTGAGTATAGGAATGTGATATCTGGTCTTCCTTAGGGTACTGCTCTTGGCCCATGACTTTACATAATATATTCACATGATATGCTGTTTGGCCTAGAAAACAAATTTATTGCATATACAAATGATGCTACTCACTTTGGTTCAATTCCATCTCCTGAATGTAGATTTGTGGTCACTGAATCGCTTAATAGAGATCTAAGTAGGATTAGTGCATGGTACAAATTATGGGAACATGAACTTGAACCCTAAAAAACCAAAAGCATGATTGTAAGTAGGTCGAGGACAGTAGCTCCTCACCATCCAGATCTATGCATCGATAAGGTTTCTTTAAATCTACACTACTCTTGAAAATTCTAGGTGTGATTCTTGATTGTAAATTTACTTTTGAGAAATACGTCCTTTTTTTGTCTTTATTTTCACAAAAAAAAAAAAAGTTTATCAAGCGGGTCTTTTAAGATTTTTGTGATCAATCTATTCTGACTCTTATCTTAATTATTTGGATAAGAACTTAAGGTCTGATAAATTTGTTTTTCCTGATCTAATTGTTAATCTGTAGCACCATTGTTCAGTTAGCTCTTTATGCGTGTTGCATAAGATTTTTCATAATCATGACCATCCTTTTTATTCAAATCTATCCACACTGTACTAGCCTATACGTAATACTTAGCATACAGTTAATTCTAACTGCCATGCCTTCTTCATCCTAAAGCTCAATATCAAAAACATTCTAGATTGTGGAAGAATTTTCCTAATCGGGAAGTTGAATCGGTGGAACTTCAGAAGTTTAAATTCGCAACAAATAATTTAATGTTAACAGACTGATATAAGTTTCACTCCATGATTTATGTAAGAGAGATTAATTTCAACATTGTTACTAAGCTTATGGTATTTCATATAGAGAATTCATCACTTCTCATGTAGTTTATTTATTTCCTTATTTCCTTTCCCTACTGGGCTATTTTCCCAGTTGGCGACCTTAAGCTTATAGTTTCCTGCTTTTCCAACTAGGTTGTATCTTAGCTAATAATAATAATAATAATAATAATAATAATAATAATAATAATAATAATAATAATAATAATAATAACAATAATAATAATAATAATAATACAAAAAGATTCACAAATATGAAGGAGAAGTTATCAGAGAAATAAATATCAAACATATTCATAGATAAATTTAAATACAAAGAAAAAATTACATGAACAAAAAACAAAATGGATATCTATGTACTTTGCTGGTTTATTCGGAATGTACATCTTGAAGGGGTAGCAACCCCTGAAAGGTACCAACAGTCACCCAGGGTGAGATGAGCCCCTGGGGAGTAATTCCTTCAATAATTAGCCACCAGGCGGCCAAATACATTTCTAATGGTTCTGTCTCGTCCTCTCTGTACAGGTGGCCGCCCCATCGAAGGGCAGAATTCTTACCAACAGGGCAAAATGATGCTCGTTCATGGTACACCTAGGCAGATGATTGGCCTCTGTGCAGTCCCACATGTCACACGTGGTCATATACCTCTCTGACTGAATGATCAGAATCTCAATAAAAATCTTCAGTTCCCTCAGATCCAAATCCTTAAGGGCAACATTGCCCTTATGATGGTATTGGCCTCTCAAAAGAGCAAAGCAATCATTGGAATGCAGGACAATCTCGGCCAGCATATGGTCATCAAAAAAAAAAGAGTGTGAAAATGTCGGACACTTTTCTCACCCCAAACACGGGTTAATTCTCAACGTAAACATATAGGGGGGAGCAGGGTTTGGTTCCATATGCCACTGAGTACCATCAAGACCTTGAACTACTTCTGCTTCAATACAGAGAATTAGAGTCTCGTAGTTGGATGGAATTCACCCCTCCACCTTTTCCTAGTGCTCTCCTCAACTGGGTTGATCTGCTTGGATGCAGGTACCCTAGCAAGTGATGTTGATGGTGGGGTAGATGTTAATATTTTTAAGGTGCTCACTGTCACAACAGGCAAAGGCCCACTAATCCCCTCTGCAAGCCCATCGCCACTGTCCTTTCCCCCTCCCATAGGGACCATTTCAGGATCATCTGTCTCCTCATCTTCCTCCCTAGTATCTCTCTCCAACTGATTGACATCCAGCTCCTCCTCCTCGCCAACCTCAAGGAAGTCAGTAGCTTTTAAATTGTCATCAACATTCCTCTTTAACATCAATAGGAGTAAATTGATGGCATCCATCGCCAGAGAAAATAGCTTGCTGGCCATTGTTGAAGAAAACTGCAAAAAATAAAGAAAAATAAAAAAGCAATAAAAGAAAAATTCACTAAATGGCAATATGCAACATCTCAATAAAACCTACTAACATGGATATGGTAGGCTTATTATTCAGTCACACCTACCAACAATAACACACTATACGATTATCACCACTATTGCACAATATAATACTATGTAAAAGCTTTGCATTTTGTTAACCCGATTTAGGTTCCGTGGGATCAACCTCGACCCCTTGCAAGTTCAGAAAAGCAGGAGACAGAAGAGCTGTACTTCAGTGCTTCTTGTCCCAACCTTGGCTGGTATATATCTGGCCCTCTACAGGTCAATCACCCTTAAATATGTAACAGCTGGTGATTTGTAAGAAAAAAACATTTTTTTCTTATATATGTGCCTGTTCGAGCTTGACCCACCGGACTTAATCAAGACCATGAAATTCAGATGGGTGAGTGTGTGTGTCTATCAAGGGATTGCAAACTAAAAACCATAAATTACAATCTGCTTTCATTGGTCTGTTCAGGGTTATGCACATTAATGGAGATCAAATTACCATAAAGAGTGTTGTTCATTGAAATGTGTATGATATGTATGCTAGTGTTGTAAAGGTGGTTCCAGAAAATGAAACACATTATCGGAATTTTTGTCAATTATACCTAATAACTAACTAATAATTTTAATGGTGCTTTGGTGATGAGCAATCAGAAAGTGGGAGCTATGTGAGAGAGAGGCAATGAGTGCAGAGAGAGTAAGAATGAGAGAGTTAGTGGATATGTTAGTGAGAGAGAGAGAGAGAGAGAGAGAGAGAGAGAGAGAGAGAGAGAGAGAGAGATAACCAAGGTGAATATACATGGGTAACAGGGGACATGTGCAGGGGTGTCCAAAATGAATGCCCTGATGATGCAGGTGTGATTAACATAGGAGGCTATGACAGAGAAGACTTTCAAGTGTAGCAAAAAAAGAGGAATGGAGGGAAAGAGTGCAAGCAGTGATTAAAGTAGAATCAGACACTGACCCATCATTTCTGAATGTACCCCGAGAGAAATTTTTTCATAAAGAATGACATCCTATATTGTTCTTATGAGAAGAAGGGAGGGGAATTTTTTGAATGGATGGTTCTTCCTCCTCCTTTAGTTAATCGAGCCATCCACATTGTATATGCAAGTATGTTTGCAGAGCATTTTGGGGATTGATAGGATATTAAGAACATCACACAAATCCTTCTTTTGGTTAAGAATTAGAAAATCAATAGAAATATATCTCGGATTCTAAGAGAGTTCATTGCCTTTGAAAAGGGGATTATCAGTTACAGTCACAGTGTAGCCATCGTTCTTGTGGTTGTTGTGCATGTGGTTACTTAAGATCCTCACTCTTCTTCTTCTGACATAAATAACATATGCTCCAATCAGTCCAGAATTTAGATGGTTCTGGATATGAAATTGCCATCTTGGTGAATATTATTCAAGGTATCAGTGTATTAATTATCTATATCATGTGAATCTTTTGATCCCCTTGATCAGACAAACGCTCAAAATGGGTATAAGTTATTATTAAGTTCGGAAATGAAACTATTTGATCTCCGCCTAGCATATCATTCATCCATTATTATTTAAGTCCTGGGAAATCTGTACACCATTCAGGTAACACCATGCTAAATAACATGGCCAGGCTCTACTGGACTGGGCTACTCTGTCAATTATGGAGCGGTTGTCTAACTATTCATTTATGTCAAACTAAACGTAAGCTACCATAACTGACTAATGTCAGGATTATTAGACAGGATTCTGGATAATAAACTCATAATCTTTTTACACTAATGAATTATTCCTCTTAAATTGAGCTCTATGGTGATTTTCTCGGTGGCATATCCATCCAATGTGCCCTAGTTTTGCATTGACTTCCACTCTGTTCTATAATGGGATTATACGTACTGAAAAGGGTATGATTTGACACTAACATCATTCATATACAACAAGTCTGCTATTTTATAGCCGAAGTCGATACTCCATATTCATTGGCGTCAATTTGGAAAAATGGCGGCGATCTTGAATGTGTAGGTGGGTAACAGGTGTTATAAAAAGACCAATACTAAAGAGTATGTGATGCTTGTTTCCTAAAATTAAAGATTATCATGAAATTTGTCTTTTCTGTTTTGCTCTACTCTCTCTCTCTCTCTCTCTCTCTCTGTCTCTCTCTCTCTCTCTCTCTCTCTCTCTCTCTCTCTCTCTCTCTCTCTCTCTCTCTCTCTCTCTCTCTCTCTCTCTCTCTCTGTATATATATATATATATATATATATATATATATATATATATATATATATATATATATATATATATATATATGTGTGTGTGTGTGTGTGTGTGTATATATATATACATATATAAATATATATAGATAGATAGATAGATGTACATACAGTATATATATATATATATATATATATATATATATATATATATATATATATATATATATATATATATATATATATATATATATATACTGTATATATATGTGTGTATATATACATATATATATATATATATATATATATATATATATATATATATATATATATATATATATATATATATACATTTGTATATATATATATATATATATATATATATATATATATATATATATATATATATATATATATATATATATATATATATGTATGTATGTATATATAAAAAAACTTAGCACGATATAATTTTTCCAAAGACTATATTTCTAAGGGTGAAAATATTGCATAAAAAAATAATTCTTTTTATATCGTTATAATGAATTATTGTTGGAATATAGTTTACATGCAACGGCCGTTACTTAGTTTTCTTATTCTAATATACACATCTTAGATGCCCATTCCCTTTTTTATTCTTATTTTTACTGCTCTCCCACGCAATTGTAATAAGAACATATCTTTCTAAGTAGGACATAGCTAAGATCGCAGAGCAAGCATGTAAGTTTCTAAGGAAGAAAGTAATATTTTTTCTGGAGTGTTTGCTATTTCATTTAATGTTTGGCATACGAAGAAACGCCCGAGATTTGCAATCTTTTTATATAACAAGACAGGATTCGAGCAAAGCTATTCCTAGAATCAAGTCACATTCTAATCAAGACTCGTCGTATTCCTCCTGATGATATTGAAACATTTTTACTTTTTTAAAAAGTGGAAAATAAGACAGCTTCCAAAAAGGTTTGTCAACATAACCTTCTTTTACACATATTTTCCCATGAATTGAGTTCGGAGCATATAATGGCATGAATAAACTATGAATACCAAGTAATCAAAACTTGTAATCCAAGCATCGTGAAATAACTTACCTATTGTAATTTTTCGTCCTTTAGCCTAACCTGTGATGTTAGGTTATATCTGTAAGTCACATAGAGAGTATTCAATATAAATATTCAAAACCAAAAAATTGAAGTAATGTTCAATAATCTGTTATAATACATATTTTTTAAAACGGAGGCGAATAGTTTTATTTTCTGCATATATTTCGTTTACTTATCCAAGCATTTTGGGATTTTTTCATTGTAACTTATGCCTACACTTAACTTATACTTAAAGAGCTTTAAGAAAAAGGAAAAATTACCGAAAACGTTTACATTCGTTAAAATTGAGAAAGTGCAAGTAGAAATTTGAAATATGACATATATTGTGCAAGAATTGTCCTATTACTTGAAGCACTTGTTCTCGAATTGGAGAGGCTATAAATTCTCTTAATATTGTTCTTGGTTTAAAGAGAAGTAGAGTATAATATTTCATTAGATCTCTCCAATTCTCGTGGGAATATTTTGACCAACCCAAAAAAGTCTAGTACTGTTGTCCACGTTGGATATTTTGCTAATTTTATTTGTTCTCATGTGTTGTATATTTAGATTCTAAACATTTATAGAGCTATAAAATCTTAATATATTAGATATAGGCTGCAATTTTCCTTCCGTTATTACAGCGAACACTATCGAACTAAGCACAATGGCATATAAGCCAATGGATCCAAGAGTCAAAATACTGATATTTCTTTCCGCTTCGGCAATGTACTAGGTATTTACCCCATTAAGTTTTTAATATAATGTTTGTTATCACTATGTTATAACTATTGTGAGTGATTCTGAGAGGGCAAAAATAACATTATTATAACTTTAATACAATG
>NC_090725.1:192316629-192326629 GCF_036898095.1 Palaemon carinicauda
CTACACTCAGCAAAATTACTACAACACTTTACGTATATATTAAGCATCAACTTAAGAACACATTGTTATCATCAAGTTTATTTAAAACACGTCAAAAGAAGAAATGAGGTCAGTTCAAACAACAACAACAACACCAAAGGAAGAAAAAAAATTTCTACTCATCAATTCGAGGAATGTCACGTATGCAGGGGTAAGGAGGAACACATGTACATGTGCTTGATAATGTTCAGACATTACGCCATTAATAATGCTTTATATCACAACTGTGTTAGATTTAACCATCTTTACTCTGTACTGACCCAAATACTCTGGCTTTAGTTTGTGTTTCCTAGGATGTAATTGTTTCAAATACACACGATCGCCCACAAATACTCTTACCGGTGCGGTTTTGAACCAACCATCATACTTTGAGCTGTGTTTTTCATTAGCTCTTTTCAAAAACCTTTAAGTGGTGTTCATTACTCTCCTCAATAGATTTAATAAATATACACGGTATTGCTCAGTTGAATAATTTGGCATTTGTTAGGAATTAATTAGGACTGTATATGGTAACACTGGATCCTGTCCATACACTAAATAGAAAGGCGTTTCCCTGAGCGAAGCATGATATGCAATGTTCAAAGCTAGCTCAGCTGTAGGAGGCATAGTGTGTCAATGAAGGGGGTCATCAGCCACTAAGTAACGTAAAATTCCGACTACTTCCCTATTATGTGATTCCACTAAGCCATTACCTGAAGGCCTATATGCAGTCACTGAATAGTGTTTAATTTTCAACAAGTCCGTGACCAGTTTCACCACCTTATTCATAAACTCGAGACCATTATCACTTATCAAAATTTTCGGGCAACCAAATCTAGTAATGAAAGAGCACAGCGCCTGGCCTAATTATCCAATATTGCGTATGTATGAGTGTACCGAGTAAATGCATCCACAAAGGCACAAATATACTTATGGTGTGTTAAAGCAGTAGGAAGTGGTCCTACCACATCCATATGCACCGTATAAAATTTAATAGGAATCACAGGCCACTTTCTGGATTCCGGTACAGTGTTTTTTTATGTTCTTTGAAACAGTTACAAGCATGACAAAATTTTATATAATTCTCTATAGATTTTCTCATTCCTAACCAAAAGAAGGATTCACGTGCTCTCCTTAATGTTCTCTCAATCCCTAAATGCTCTGCATATGGACTTCCTTGTACAATGTGGATGGCTCGATTAATTAAAGAGGGAGAAAGAAATACCCGTGCACAAAATTCCCCTCCCCTCTTCTCGTAAACACAATATAAGATATTTTCTATAAAATAAATTCTCATGAGGCAAATTCAGAAATGACGTATAACTCTCTGACTCTCCTTTAATCAAGGCTCACACTCTTTCTATCCATTCCTCTTTTTTCTGTCCCTCTCGTACTTCTTTTATGTCCCAACCTCCCAAGTCAATCAAACCCGCATCATCAGGCCATTCATTCTGGACACTTCTGGTTATGTCTCTCTCTCTCTCTCTCTCTCTCTCTCTCTCTCTCTCTCTCTCTCTCTCTCTCTCTCTCTCTCTCATCCTGTCTTCTAATTGCTCATAGGGTGAATTCAAATCACGTTCTCTATTTTCTGTATTTTGATGGGGGTCTTCAGTATTTTGGTTACGTTCTTCGTTCCTTTTTTGTGCCTTAGTTGTTACTCCTATTACTGCACCTCTAGAGAGGGCATCAGTTACCTTGTTAGCTTTACCTTCAATGTGCTGAAAACCCTTTATGTTAAACTCTAACAATCTTTTAATCCATCTCGCTTGTCAAGAGGTCAAATCTCCTTTGTAAAAGAGGTCACGTAGGGGGCGATAATCACTTTGTATCTCAATAAACTGACCTAATAAAAAGAACCAATGCCTCTCTAGAACCCAAAGAATAGCCAAAGCCTCTCGATCGAAGTTACTATAAATCATTTCTGCCCCTTCTAATGCCCTGGAAGCAAAACAAATGGGTCGCTCTCTGCCTTTATCATCTAGTTGAGAAACTACATCACCACCAGCTAAGCTACTCGCATTTGTTGTCACTAAAAACGGACGATCAAACCTAGGATATGCGAGCAAGTCATTGCCAGTTAAGGCAGCTTTCAAATGGTTAAAGGTCCTTTCTTTTTCCACTCCCCAATTTATTACTTTTTGTTTCTTTAAAGTATCTAAGGGTCTTGCTATTTCTCCAAAACCTCTCATGAATTTATGGTAATACCCAGCGAGCCCAAGGAACCCAGGTACTTTCTTAGGGTTACGTGGCCTGGGGAAATCTCTAAAAGCCACTACTTTACTGGGGCAGGGTTGGATACCTCTGGGGTTATGTGACCTAAAAGTTTGACCTGTTTCCAGAAAAATTTGCACTTTGATAAATCTACTTTCATACCATTATGTCGCAATGTTTCTAAAATTTTACAAATATTATTATTATGTTCTTCAGCCGTTTTCCCTGTAATTATGATATTGTCTAAATAAACAAGAACATTATGGTCAATTAAGGGAGACAAAACTGGCATCATTACTCTAGAAAAATGACTTGGAGCATTTTTAACACTGAAAGGAAGAAAATTAAACTGAAATAGTTGATCGTTGGCTATAAATGTCGTTTTACATTTACTGTCATCCTGAATGGGTATTTGATAGTATCCAGATTTTAAATCAACAGTTGTAAAATATTTACTATCCCGTACTTTCACAAGTAATTCTTCGATCGAGAGCAATGGAAATGCTTTATCCTTAGTGACTGTATTCAACTTCCTATAATCAACACACAATCTTACCAAGCCATCCTTTTTCCTAACAGCTACAATTGGAGAAGCCTAGGGGGATTTACTCTCCTCGATTATCCCTTGTTCCCTTAATTTACTAATTTCCCTTTCTATCTCTCCCTAGAAAGGAAAGGGTACCTTATAAGGCCTTGACCTGATCGGCTCCGCCTGCCCAGTTTCAATGCTAAAGAGAAATCGATCAATCCTCCCGGGTGGCTCATCTCCAATTGCAATTATATTGGAATAATTATTGGCAATGTCACTAACTACAGGTTGATATTCTTGACGGACATAATTTTCACACTTGCATAATCAAATTCTGAGTGTGTTCGTCTGTGCGGGCTGGAGTTGTGGCTCCCAAGATCCATTATTAGCAATTTCACATAACTCTAATTCACACAAAGAAGCACTTCCTAACATAACTCTTTTTATTTGACAAATTAACTATTGTTATATCAGCTCTGTTCTCTTTTATTTCCGATTAACCCTTTAAAATTACATGCGCCACATTGTCATGGGGTTTAACAACGACCTTGGTTAATTCTTGAAGAGGCCGATACAGGGTCACTAATATGCTTGTAAGTGTCCGGGGAGCCAACCCTTCTCCTCTCTCAGGTACAGCGGTTACCTTACTTAAATGTCTCTCCGTGCCCGCACAAGCACTTACTCTCGCATGACTTTCTATCGGCAAAATGCGCCCTCCGGCTTTTACTGTTATTGTATCTTTTCCCCATATTTGATTACTAGAAATGGAATCAATTCCTGAAATAGCCTCGATTCCTGGAATTCCCAAAGTGGGCAAGACAAAAAAAACCATGTGCAAACTTCACAGATCTCACCTCAAAGTTGATGATCGTTGTATGGTTTATGCATATTTTATTTCCTCCTGACGTGTCAAGAACGATGGATGCGGCTGACTGTAGTGGGTTTGATGAGAATATATTTTAAATCAGTGAGACGCTGGCTCCTGTGTCGATCAGCGCTCAAATGGATTTATCTGGTAGGTCAATTCTAACTGCTAACGTTCCTAGCCAGCCATTACGATATATGGGGCACGGGCCAATGACCTCATCTGCAACGCCGCTGCTCCCTAGTGCTGCGGGGGTGAGGTCGGGGGTATCGATGGATGTCCCATTGCCTGCTCTACCAAGTCCTTTGTCGATGTCAGCGCTGCCTCGGCTGCTGCTTCTGATGTCATGCAGGGGGGGGGGAGCATCGATCTCCATCGTCTCCCCCTTCCTCTGTTTCCTTTTCCTCGAATGTTGAGAGGGGGGACTCTCGAGATAGATGACCGTGGGCCTGACAAATGTAACAGCGGCGGGATCCTTGTGTGGGGCACTCCACTCGTCGATGCCCCTCTCCCACACACTCCCAGCATCTGAAGACTTTTCTTACCTGCTGACTACGTTCTCCCCTCTCCCGCTTTGGGGGTTGCTGAGTGCCTCTCATGGCTACCAACTTTTCGGAATCGGGGCAGTTATTCCCAGTCATTTTTTCTTCTGGAAAACTGTCTGGAATGTTTTGTATTGCGCTCACTACGTCTGCTACCGAGCGATTGTCATCAAACAAATAACCACATAAATACGGGTTTACTAATCTGCGAATATTTTTACGGGCAATTGCATTTTCATCACCTGAGAGATTGGCACTCCAGGTAGAAAACAAATCGCAATCCCGAAAAATGCGAGTTGCAAAACTAAGAACGGATTCACCTTCCCGAATTTTGGGTTTGTAACTTTCTTTTATGTCCCCCTTTCTCATATCAGGCAAGGCATATTTCTCAATTAAATGTCGTTTTATTTCAGTATAACTTCTTAAAAGGTCTTGTGGCCAACACATTACCTCCATTGCAGGAGCATCTTTCAGCAATCTAATAACTTGAATAGCTTTTTCTCTTTCTGACCATCCATATGTAGCTACTTCATAGTCTCTCAAAACCACTTCAATCGATTAAACCCTTCGTTAGGCCGTTGATCATTGAAAGGCTTAACACTTGCCTGGAGTTCTGGCAACTTTCGAACTACGGTGTTATCTTCACTCGGCTGTGCATGTGTACTTTCACTTGCGAGTGTTTGGACTTCGTTGACGTATGTCTGGTATGCTGTGGTTGCGCGCCGCTCCTCTTCTTGTTCAACCAAGATTCAGTTCATTAACTCTTCTAAGATGTCAAATTTTTTTTTCCAATTCTTGCATTCAAATTTCCTGTCTATATTCTTTGTTGGCAACACCATATCCAACTGCTCCCTTGTCTTCTCATCTCCTGCAGCCGCAGCATTTGCTGTTAGTCCTTGTGAATCTAGGCATCTTGAACTTTTATTCTACCTGCTCAAAGAACAATTTCGCTCACAGCATACAAAGCGTATTTTTACACCTGACAGCAATATGTCCCATGTCCACAGATAATGAGACATCGGAACATGGGTCTTTTTCACTTTATTTCAAAAAGTTCGTGAATACACTGTACAAATGGCATTCTCTCGGGTGAGAGCTTTGTCTACTTAAATGCACAAAGGCAACTAACTACCCCTCGCTATCAAGTTGCAATCTTGCTATGATAACAAGCTGAATAGTTAGGTTTTGTGAAATTCTCATGATTATAGAGTTCATTTACCTTAATGTACAACACATATCTTCATACAAGAATTAGGACATATATATATATATATATATATATATATATATATATATATATATATATATATATATATATATATATATATGTGTGTGTGTGTGTGTATGTTTATATATATCATCTCCTACGCCTATTGACATAAAAGGCCTCGGATAGATTTCACCAGTCATCTCTATCTTGAGCTTATTAATCAATACTTTATCATCTACTTCATGTTTCCTAGTCCTCAGCCTGGATCTCCCAACTCTTTTAGCGCCTTGTGGAGCCCAGTTAGACGTTTGGTGAGCTAGTCTATATTAGGGGGTGTAAAAACCATGCCCAAACCATCTCCATCTACCCCTCACCATGACTTAATCCACATAAGATACACGAGTAATCTTTCTTATAGTTTTATGTTTAATCCAGTTTCGCCATTAAACTCCCAATATTCTTCTGAGGTGTCACTCTGTGTGGCAATTAGATAATAAATGATGAGAGGTGGTGAGTTAGATGACTTTTATATAGTAAGAGGATTTTTTCTGAGTTAATTTTCACAGAAACATGGGCAGAAATCTTCAAAGTGAATAAATTAATCTTGTTAATGTCATAGTCAAAAGAACTTTAACTCTTGGCAGTTACGTAAAAGAAAAAATAGAAGTCTCTCGACTTTTAAATTACTGAAACAGTTTATCATCAATTGATTATAATGGAAGATACAGACACTCATAACAATGAATCACTTGTAATTTACAGACACACTCGGGGAGAACGGACTTGGAGTATATTACTGTTGATCTTCTTCCATCAGTAGAATTGCAATTTATCTCGTCCTAAAACTTACTTATTAACTAAACATTGAAATCTTAATTTCTATCCAAGTCAAGCAAGAGGGAGGGGCATAGCCTACATGTTACTTGTCTCACTTATAAGTATAAGGCAAAAATTACTCCTAGTGGAGTGTCTTTTGGGCGTAATGATTGACCAGCGGCGACGAGGGCATGCGGCCATGTTTCGCGGCCAACTTCCCTCACTCTACTTCCAAAGGTGAGTTTTTATGGCCCCTGTCACTATTGGTATTAGGTGGTTCCTCTAGGAGATAGGTGGTACCCTTTTACTACGTGACATCTGCCATCTAGGTCACCCAGCTCTAGGTTGTCCTACCTCAAATCCCCAAGTGCTTTTCTAACCTCCCTCATGCTTTGATGTAGGAAGTAAATGAATGACAACAGTTTACATTCAACATACATGGTGCAACTCTTTCTTCAGGCCCAGAATCTTGTGACAGAATTTAGTTTAAACTGATTTCCACAATACCCAGGGATCCTTGAGATGAGTTCATAGGTCGACAACAGCCACCCTACTCCCGTCGCATTTACATAAACACAGTTTTGGTATTGGTCTAAATTTTCTAAATTATTTATTCTGAATCCCTAATATGTGACAGAGGACTTTGTTCTCAAATCTACATGTTATGTTGGAAATTGTTTCATTGTTATACCATGACTCTTTGTCTTATTTTCTTTTTTCAATCTTTTATCAAACAAAAATTCTAAAGATCCTGTATTGGACATCATAGTTCCTAAATATTTAAATTTACCCTCACTATTTCACTCACCTTCCAATTATATTGCATCTTCCACTGTATATTCCGTTCTCATCATCTCTGTCTTTCTTCTGTTTATTTTGAGCCCAAATTCATGTGATATATTATACATTCTGGTAAGCAAGCTTTGCAAGTCCTGCGGCGTTCTGCTAATAAGGACAGCTTCATCAGCACACTCTATGTCAGCTTATTTCCTGTTACCAATCCAGTCCAATCCTTATCCACCATCTCCAACTGTTCTATGCATTACAAAATCCACGAGGAGGATAAACAACATAGGTAACAACACATTCCCCTGGAGTAATCCACTGTTCACTATAAATTCATTTGATAGGACTCCATCAACATTAACATTGCACTTGCTATGCTCATGAACAGTCTTAATCAAGTTTACATATTTAAGAGGCACTCCATAATACCACAGGACTCTCCACAAAACTGGCCAGTGCACACTATCAAAGGATTTTTCATAGTGCAGAAATAACATCAAATGTGGATTTCTCTATTCTACACATTGCTGTACCACATGTCTTAAAATGAAAATTAGGTCAGTATATCTACTACCTTTTTACTAAATCCTGCTTGTTCATCTTTCAGCTTTTCATCAATCTCTCTATCTAGTCTCTTTAGAATGAGCATACTATATATTTTCATGACAACTGACGTAAGTGTGATGCCTCTAATTATTGAGATCAGTCAGATCAACTTTTGTTTTTGCCTTTTTCACCAACACTCCTAGCTCCCATTCATCAGGTTTTGCCTCTTCACGTCACAATCTACAAAATAATCTTGTAAGCATTCTGGGAGTCACCTTGTTTTCAGCCAATATCATCTCAGTAGTTATTCAATAGCATCCAGGGGCTTTCCATCGCTTTAGTTTTTTAATGATAACTTCGACTTCAAACCCTGAATATATTCCTAAACACATCAAGGTCATCCTCATCTTCAAGTATACCAATCAAATTATTCCATTTATATCTCACATTCATGGCCTCAATAACGTATTCCATCGAACGTTGCCTTTCTTCATCTTCTTATGTTTACCAGGTCTATCTCTCTTTTTGATGGGTGTATGCTTCTTTTTCTTTGCCCCAGTAGAGATTTCATTAATAATTCTATGATCACTTCTTACACAATAGTCACTCCCTGAATTCATAGCTTTGCCAGTCATATCTTCTTTCCTGTATAAATATTCTCTCCAGTCATTCCTGGCTTTTCTTTTTACTTAATTATCAATACTGGAATACTTATCATGGTCTTCCTTGTAATTTTCATTACTTTCTCGAAAACTTTGAACAATCAATTCCTGTCTTTATCTCCTTTCTATGGTATCCCAAGTATCATTTAATATCCATGATTTTCTCCTTGTAACTGCATGTCACAAAACTTCACTACCAACTGACTGATATATGTTCTTAATATCACACCATTCTTCATTAAATGTCTGCTCTTCGTCTCATGAAGTCTCTAAGACTGCAAATCGATTCCTACATTTAATTGCAAAGGTTTCAATGTGCTCATCTTCTAGAAGCTTAGTTGTATCAAACCTAGGTATCCTATTCACACTTCTGTTGGGCACTTTCAGTTTTAATTTTAGGATGGCAATGAGGAACTGGTGATCACAACCAATAACTGCAGCTCTATAACATTTTACATTTCTCAGAGTCCTCCTTCTTTCTTTATTAAGGCCTATGTTATCTTTAGTATTTTTTTAATTGCCACATGGTGAAGTCCATGTATATTTGTGGAAGTCATTATTCTAGGAAAGAGTATCTCCAATAACAAGATTGTCTACTGAACAAAAACTTATTAAGTGTCCCCATTTTCATTTACAACTTTACCAAGACCCTCAATACCTATCACATTATCTATACTTTCATTATTCCTTCCAACTATAACATTGAAGTCACCAATCACGATTTTTATATCTCTCTCTGGGATCTCATCTATTATACTCTCCCGTTCTTTATAGTACTTATCTTTCCTTTCGTCACGGGAATCCTTTGTATGTGCATAGCAAACTTTAATACTTATATTGCACTGTCTTGATTTAAAGTTTGCATGTAACGATCTATTATATACAGCTCTCCATTTTGTTAATGGCTTTTCTGCTGTTGGTGTCATCATCATTCCTACCCCGTTCTCTTCAACTCCATATGTTCTTCTTGAGTATATATATATATATATATATATATATATATATATATATATATATATATTGTCTCGGTCTAAAATTTCTTTACCAATCCCCTTATAACGTGTTTCCCTCAGGGCTAAGAATTCAAAAATATATTTCATAAATTCGTTCTCCATTTGCTGTAACTTCCCAATTTGATTTATGGTCCTAACATTTCCATTACAAATTCTCAATTTTTCTTTAGCATTTATAAACCAGGAAATTCTTAGCACCCCCCTACGCTTGGGATTGGGGGCCATTCTGTCATTTTTGCTTTCTATAGACTGATTAAATCGGTAGAGGATTGATCAACTAAATTCATTAAAGGATAGCCAGTTCCTTGTGATGCGCAGTGCCTATCTACCCAAGGCAAGTGACCCCTGCCTGTCTTTATTAATTCCAGTAAGATCATCTGTGAGGCATCAGGAGTAAAAGCCAGAAAGACATCTTGTCTATCACCTGAATCACAATCCGTCACCCGGTTGTCAGTGACTTCATCGAGATTTAGGGGGGCATTTCCTCCATACCCAAAGTTCTCGTTACTCCACCAGGTTGCTCATCCATTTATATAATCGTTGGCAAACATAGATTGTAAGATATACCGCCGATTACGGTAAATACCGCTTAGCACGGTAGACCACCTAGCACGGTAGACCACCTAGCACAGTATATACTACCTTGCATGGTAGTATACTGCCTAGCATGGTAGACCTGTCTTATTTTGGGAGTTTCATATAAAATTCTTCCATTCTGGTAACTGGCAATTGCTTGATGGAATGAACTCTTGGATCCGTCTTGAGACACCACATGTCAAGAAGTCATATCTGTCTCCTACAG
>NC_090725.1:192331629-192334129 GCF_036898095.1 Palaemon carinicauda
TCAGGAAAAAGAGAGAGAAAGGGTGACTAGATAACATAGTTTGACACTTACCATTATGACGAAGAACTCACTCACAAAATACATCAATCATAAGAACTAGAATTAAGATTACATGCATACCATGCACTATCACCAATACAGTTTTGACCTCCTGTAAGCATGATGACAATGTCCAATGCATGCACATGCAGTGCTCAAGAGCTATTAAGAAAATGAAAAGTTAACATTCTTGCAGGATGTTCCAGCAGAGAAACCTGTAAGTAAAAAGTGAAAAACAAAGTATGAAAATCTAAAGCAAAAAGCTAAACGTTGGTTTTATCGTTCGTCTTGATCCACGAAAGTCCATGCAGAAACTGAAATCGATTTAAATTCATATACCATGCGCTATAACCATATTTGTTTTGATCACTTGTAAATACCTATGCTTAAAAACATCAGAAATTATAAACAACAATGAGGGATATAGAAATCGTTGTAAAAACTAGTTCCATCACCAAAACCTGTAAGTTGAATGGAAAATGTGTAAGATATTCAGTAAGATGCAAAAAATTACCCATGTACAAAAGAAATACACTTAAACATTGAATTTAAATACAAGTAGTCACTGTAAGTGTTTTGATTCTTTGTAGTATATACAAGATTACATATACCATTTCACCAGGAATTTATGTCTGAGATTCCAGTCTGCATAAGAATATGGAATAGTTAATCAAGACAAAAGAATTACAAAAAAATTATGTAAGCCTGTTGGCGGTTTTCTACGCAAGAAAAAAAAGTTGCCATATTCTGCATCTATGTCAATACCACATACATACGGATACACATGTACATATGTCAACATTAACTGTAGTGTAGTACTGAATTTGAGAAGTAATGTTGGGCATAAGAATGCAAGAATATTTCTCATATTATCCTAGGTAATGCAATTTGTACTTTGGTAATATTAGGATTACAAATGCAAAAATAACAAAGATTAGGAGTTTTTAGCATTTACTACTAAATTTCTTAATATAAGTAACGTTTTGGTGTAGGGATAATACATGTAAAGCAAGTAATTGGAAGACTATCATCGTTTTCATTCAATACTTGTAATGAGAAGACCGGAATAATGAAAACAAGGTACACCTAAGACAACTGGCCCCGGAAAGTTGGTGCATTTCTTATATGGGAAAGGTGTAAGAAAAGTGTGAAAGCACTGAAAAAGATATATCATATTGATCTGGGACCAACCTTTAATTTACATGAGAAACAACTCTGGTTCCCTAACTACCTGGGCAGTATCATTAGCACAATATGGTTGACAGCGGCTTAGATTGAAATGCTCATCTTTATCAACGAAGTGATAAGTATCAGGGAAGGACTGAAGCTTAGGAGGAAAAAGAAGTGAGAAAAAAAAAGCTTTGCTAATATCAGAGGCATATGCTTCATGTAGCCAGAAAATGTAGCTGTCAATGGATGACAAGGAGAGAGCTCAAAACGGAGACTGAACGTCTGATGACAGCATAAGGACAAATATTCAGTATACAGCCAAAAATTAGCATTACTTGAATGTTACAAATGCTAACATGAAATGAAGGTTATCAGACTTATAAAAACTGAAAATTTTTATAGCTGAGGGGTTCATGCTGTCTCTTAGGCCTTGCAATGTAAGATCTGCAAAGTATATAAGCTATCATTCATGGAAATTGGTACAACTATATTTCAAAGATGGTGCTGGAAATTGGATAAAATCAAGTTGTATTGGTATTTCGAAGTTAGAATTGACCATGTGATGCTGGCAAGAAAACCAATCCTGACCGTGCTAAATAAAGGAACCCAGAACGTAGCACTGATTTTTATAGATATACTATGGGACACACGAGTTACAAACAAAACCAGAGAGAAAAATAGATAAGCATCAATTCCTGGCGTTGGAAATGAGAAGACTATAAAATACTGAAGTAAAATTAATAACAATAATCCTAGGAGCATAGGAGTAATCTCAGAAAAAAAAAAAATTAAGGGGAAACCTAGAGAGGATTGAATGCACAGAGAGTTGCTTGCTCCTGAAAAGTGTACAGCTGCCCAAAGAAATAATTACAAGGGTTGTGTTACTAGGGTTAAATGCTTAGGAGCAACTTGCTACCAGACCCAGGAATACCAACTAATCAGGGTGGACAGATAGAATAATAATAATAATAATAATAATAATAATAATAATAATAATAATAATAATAATAATAATAATAATAATAATAATAATAATAATAATAAGCATTATAGGCAAGAATACCTTGGGTACCTGGCACCCTGCAATAGGATTTGTGTAGTGGCAGCTCTTCGTGGGATATACTGTATAGTAAACAATTTTGTATAAAACACAGCATAAAAGTCATAGCTCCAAATTTTTGCGATAAAAGGTGGGATGAAGAAAGAGAAAATAAGTTTGCATGAGAAAGAAAACAAAAGGCATTTGGTATTATGAAAAAGTCAGCAACTAGATGTTGGTCATTATTCTCAG
>NC_090725.1:192344129-192351629 GCF_036898095.1 Palaemon carinicauda
AGCTACGACAATGTATAAGAAATGAGTGGTAAAAACAATGGTCTTCAAGCCAGAGTGAGAGAGGAAAAAAGTCTTGTATCCTGGATCCCTTGTGTAGCTCATTCACTTAACCTGGTTGGTGAAAATGCTGCTCAGGTGCTGTATATTTATTTGACTTCCATGAACAGATTTTTGTCTTCTTCACAATTGCAACCTATCGGTATCAACTTCTAGAGGAAGCTTGGAAGAATGATGATGCCTTTTTTTACTCTCAAATGTTTCACAACAACAGGCTTATCCTGCAGAGCTGATGCAACTAAGTATGATTATGACTAGATTCAGTAGATATTTGAACATATTGTTGGTGACATTGAAGAAAAAAAGATGTGTATGCTGTGAACCAGAAGGACTGTTAAAACAGATGAATCAACCACCTTTGGAACGATATTCTGCAAAGAACAGATACAAATAATTTAACTCAACAACACGCAAAACTTAATCTTAATACTGCTGTGGCATCACTTATTAGCTTGAGAGACTATGTTTCATCAAAGTGTGACTCCTTCCACACTTATGAAAAAGGTGAACAGTTATTTCTGTCTTGTTCAGGATCTTATAAAAAGACAGAATCCGTACAGAAGCACCGCAATGTGTGTCTTAACACATTGGATTGTAGACATGCAGAAGTACAACTCAGCCCATCTGACGAATACAGAACACAGACTTTCTTGCCTGTCATTGATCCGTTTATCTCTTTTCTCGACCAATATCTAGAACAATACAAACAGATATCAAGTCAATTCATTTTTTTTAAACATCTGCAAAAGCTTTCTTCAGACAAACTTCACGACACAGCACAGCAACTCGTCAGGGCTTATTCAGATTACTTGGATATTACATTTAAGGAGGGACTGTGCCAGTTTGTAATATTTGCTAATATATTCACAGATGAGAACCCAACAGATATCAACACTGAGCTTTTCTTGTATAGACAGATTGGACAAGGGTGTACAAGACACTTTCTCAAACATAGACATAGCACTATGAATATACTTTGTTTCGATGGTGTCAAACTGCAGTGGGGGCCGCTCTTTCTCAAAGCTGAAATTAATTGAAAGCAGATTAAGGACATCCATGAAACATAAACGTCTTTTAATTCTGACTATAATAAGCCTTGCGTCAGATATATTGCGTGAACTGGACTTTAACGAAATCATCAGTAATTTTGCAATGAAAAAAATCAAGAAAAGTCTTGAGAAAGGAGTCCTGGCTGAACACATAAATAAGAATGAGCTATTGCAACTATATGTCTTAGTTACATTATTATTTATATATATATATATATATATATATATATATATATATATATATATATATATATATATATATATATATATATATATATATATATATATATATATACATACATATATATATATATATATATATATATATATATATATATATATATATATATATATATATATATATATATATATATAATTGTAACTGTATATGTGTTGAAAAAATTTTAAGAACAACTCATGCTTATTCTATTTTATGTTTATACATATTAATTATATCAGAAGACTAGTCATGTGGTAATATTTGCTAAATAAAACTGTATTACTACTATATTAGTATTACTGTATTTAGACTATTAGATGAATTAGACTATAGTTTGCAGTATATGCAATGGAGTTGGAAAGGGGACCTCGCACGAGGACGGGGCCCAGGTCTCCCACGAGCTTAATCTGGCCTCGGGTACCAGGCTTCGTGTGCCATCAGAAAGAAAACAATACTACGCTAACCTGTGTATATTCTTTTTTTGAATTAATGCACTATTCTGGTTAACAGTCTTCCACAATCTACAATTTACTAACAATTGCAAGAAAAATACCAGTTTGGCCTTGTAAATAGATGTGTATTGTAGGCTAAATGCAGAGGCCACAGAGTTGGGTTATGCTCAGTATGAAGCTCCAAGCGTCGAGCATACAGGTATAAAACATGTCCAGTTCAATGATGACTTTACAACGAGAATAATTTACGGAATTTAGCATTAGGATCTCTCAGGCTTTCGCCGTAACAGTATACATTTTAAACGCGAAGTTATCATTTCAATTATTTGTTGAATTGTGTCATCCAAAAAGGGGGTGATAAAATACAGTGATTAGAACTATCTTTGAAAAAATAACTGTCTGTATTAAGAAAAATATACGCCAAGTAAGTGATGCTGCCGTCAAAGCAAGTTACATTATTTTTAAGGAAATACTGTGGGATATTTTGTTAAGAAATGCATGTTGTTGACTGTTGATGTGATTTGCCCAGATAAACGTCAGGCCTTTGCAAATGTAAGTCGTTCAACATATACAATAACAAAGAGAATAAATGAAATAGCTGAAGACATTGATAGTCAACTTCAACGAAAGCACAGGTGTCAGCAATGTAGTACAACTCGCAGTTTTCATTAGGAGTTTTGATGAAAGTATGCAGGTGACAGAAGAATTTGTTGAACTTGTGCCTATGAAGGGCACAAAGAAAAGTTATATATTTGTAAGCTTAGTTGGGGCACTGGACCAAATAATTGTTAAATGGAAGAAACGTATAAGATTAACAACTCATGGAGCACCTCAGATATTGGGTAGAAATGCTACTGTAGTGGTAAAATTGAAGGAGAAACTTGGGGCATTGATCTGTGAACCTTGACCACGAGTTTCGTAATAGTGATATTCATTGCTTTATACTTAGAGCACTGTTGTGAAGTAAAACATTATTCGAACACGTGGTCTTAATCATAGACAATTCAACTGGTTTTTTGAGGATTCCCTTATCAATTCAAATGCGCTGCTACATTGCATAAGTAGAGAAACAGTGTTGAAGCAATTCTGTGAATTGCGTTGTGAAAACCAATTTTTTTATGAAAGAAAGGGAAACGAAGTGCACGGACTTAATGACATGTTTTAGCTGAAATATTTAGCTTTCATGGTGGATATCATAGATCATTTTAATAATCTCAACATCCAGATACAGGGGAAAAAAAAACTCGTGACCGAATTATATGTCTTGATTTGTGCATTTGAAATCAAACTCCAGCTTTTCCAGCGTTAAATTGCAGCACATAATCTTCCACATATCCCCAGTTTGAAGTCACCCAGAGAAATATTGTGAGAAAATATCAAAGCCTGGAGATGAATTTAAAAACACATTTAGTGACCTCAAATGCATGGAAAATGAATTTGCTGTCTTTAGAAATTCATTATTAGTTGATGATATTGTGCTACCTGAACCTATTCAACATGATATAATTGACATACAATGTGATTCAGTGTTAAAAGATAATTTTCCAGATGTCAACTGAACACGTTTTCTCAATAGGCTGATTCAAAATATCCCAAGGTAAAATATTTTGCATCAAAGATCATGTTTATATACGGAAGCGCGTATGCTTGTGAACAGTTATTTTCAATTATGAACATGAACAGATCCGGGCTACGTTCGAAACTCAGTAATGAACACCTAAATTCCATCTGCTGCTCAGTCATTTATCCCAAATTTCCATGCACTGATCAAGAAAAAGAGATCTCAAGTATCTGGAAGCCATGAATCCTAACACTAAGAGTGTTTTAAAAATCAAAATAAATGCATTCCCTTCGTTTCTTATCCAGATAACACTTGAATCGTATTTCTTATCGTTCAGACAACTACCATGCAGCTGAATAAATCTAAGTTAAATTTTGAAACTGTTCTGTATCTAATTGAAATATATAATGAAATCTTTTTCACACTCGCACTCGCGAGTGCCCTAGTCGGTATAAAACTGCCACCATTAACGCTTTTATTCGGAGAGCCATTTCTCACTGTTCTTCGTGGAGAGGCACCCACGAGGAACTTGACAGAGTTACTAAAATTCTGGTGAATAATGGCTTCACGAATAAGGACCTTAATCGGCAAATTAAAAAAGAAATCGAGAAATGGTACCAGAATGAAGGCCCTGATGATACCAACACGCCAGCAAAAATAAATCTATACTATAAGGCATTATGAGCGTAAACTACAAAGAAGAAGAAAAGATTATGAAAAATATAATAAAAAACAACGTTTTTCCCACGGCAGAGGATACTGAAATCAACCTCATAATTTATTACCAATCAGCAAAAACACGAGACTTGATAATGAAAAAAAAACCCTGCCCCTGCCATGCAAGATGACTTGAAAAAGACGAACGTAGTGTACCGATATAAATGCCCTGTCCAGGAATGTCCTGGCACCTACATCGGGATGACGACGATGCGTCTTTCTAAGAGATTATCTTGCCACGTGCAACAGGGTGCAATAAAAATGCATTGCCTCCAAAAACATAATTTCAAGACAACAAGGGAGCATATAGTGAAAAATGTAACCATCATCGGCCGTGCCCCTGACAGCAGACGTCTCCGGATAATGGAAGCTCTTTTTATTCAACAACAAAGACCTAACCTCAACACCACGCAAGAAGGGACCTTATTGGCAACATGTATAAGGTCTACCACCAACAATAGTCCAGGCAATAACAACTATGATGTGGAGGATTTATTTTTGCTTTATTTTCATTTTTTGTTTTTGCCAAATCCTGAGAGAGAGAGAGAGAGAGAGAGAGAGAGAGAGAGAGAGAGAGAAGAGAGAGAGAGAGAGAGAGAGAGAGAGAGAGAGAGAGAGAGAGAGGTAGTTAGCGAATGATCGTTTGTGGTGAGAAAGACTGTTGGTATAAATGAGATTGTTTGTTTACATTTTTTAGTTAGGTTACGACAGTGGTGAATGTTTCGGAGCGAATGCTTTTTTTATTTGACTGCAGGAAGCGCCAGTACTGTGTGTCCTTTGAATACTGGATTATTATTATTATATATTTTTACCAGTGTGGAAGTGATAATTTATATTCTGAGCCGTGATTCCTCCTTAGAGAGACCTACTTCTTTGGCCTGCTGATTATTTGAAAGTGGGTTTGATTACAACTGACATTGTTTACGATAAAGCACTCGATTAGAATGCTCTTGGCATATTGACCTGTGTTGACGACCCATGCTGCATAAAGAAACCGCGAATTGGATTGTTCTTGAATAGATGAGATAACGAGGATTACCATGGCTTGTAACCATACCAGATGGTGGTATTGACTGCTGGGTCGATTGTGGTGATTTATTTCTCGTCAGGCCACGGATTTGTGGTGGAACTGCCGATTTTAGTGTTTCGGCTTAAAGAACCGAGGGTGTATTGATATATTTGGAATTTGGTGTTGAGGGTGATATTTACATTGACTGTTTAAAGACGTTTGTCTAGTGTGGGTAACAATGTGTCAGTGGTTGTACATTTACAGTACTATGATATATATATATCTCTATTTTCGGTTTTTATGTTAATGTTAATTTGGTTTGAGTTTTTGGTGTAGTTTTAAGGATGTTACTTTAAGGATATTACTGAGGAAAATTTATTAATGCATATTTATCTATATTTTGAATGCAGAATTTTGAGTGGTGATTTGTTTAGTTTGTAAGAAATATAGTGTTAAGGATATGTTTTGTTTTGATTGTTGTCCTTTTGTCCAAGAGTCCCGCTGCTGATAACATAAGGGGAAAATTTGTTTTGTGGAGACCATTGTAAATAAGTAAGATTCAAGGGTGTGGGGGTTGTTTTTGCAACATCCCGCCACAATGACAGGACTGATATAGCCGAAGGTCAAAACAGGGATTATCTCCTGACAGAACCAGAGTCAATAATCCCACCAAACATCCCGGCGAGGCAGAGGCCACCACCTACTAGGATGGTCTCCTCCCTAGGGCGGTTCTTGACCACTGAAGATGGAATGTCAAAGCAGGACTCCGTATATAAGCCATCAAAACAACACCTGCATTTCAGTTCACTCTTGACAATGAGCAGAAAACCTTCTCACTGCTCGAAACCGGTTGAGTTGAAGGATGTGTTAAACTTAACTCCACGTAATTCATAATTTTTTGTACAAAAGTGACCATTACTTCATGTGCACTATTATTGTGATAGTGTTTTATATTTTGTACACATTATCTGTACTTTTACAATGTGTTGTGATATATTAAAGACAAATTGTGAATGATATGGTCTTCATCACCTTCCTATTGATATGTCCCTTTCCCAGTTACTGGCGGATTCTTCAAATGAAGAGAAAAAGATAATAGGAACAATAGAAAAAGTTAATTACAAAATTAACGCCACTGAGGTAGCATTATCATTATTATTATTATAATCCTAGTTGGGAAAGCAAGATGCTATAAGCACAAGGGGTGCAACAAGGAAAAATTACCCAGTGAGGAAAGGAAACAAGGAAATAAATAAACTACAAGAAAACTAATAAACAGTCAAAATGAAATATTCTAAACACAGTAACAACATTAAATTATACCTTTTAAATATAAACTATAAAAACTCAAAGAATAAAACAAGAAGAAGAGAAATAAGATAGAACACCGTGCCAAACTGTACCCTCAAGCAAGAGACCTCTAATCCAAGACAGTGGAAGGCCATGGCAAAGAGGCTATGGCACTTCCCAAGAGTAAAGAACAATGGTTTGATTTTGGATTGCCGTTCACCTAGAGGAGTTACTTAAAATATCTGAAGGGTTTCTTCTACTCTAACCAAGAGGTAAGTAACCATTAAATAACTAAAGTGCCGTAGTTAACCCATTGAGCATAGAAGAATTGTTTGGTAATCTCGGTGTTATGAAGTGACCAAGGGCAGAGGACAATATGGAGGGAATAGTCCAGACTACTCGGTGTGTGTAGGCAAAGACAAAATGAGCTCGAAACAGAGAGAGGGATCCACTGTAGTACTATCTGGCCAGTTAAAAAACCCAATAACTCTCTACAGGTAGTATCTCAACGGGTGGCTGTTGCCCTGGCCAACCTACTTCCTATGGTAGGTAGTCTAGCTGTCTGTCTATTGGCTTAACATGATATTTGAAAATATCTTATATACTAAACTTATTGGGCAGGAATATTTCAGTCCTTTCGTGTGTGTGTTTTTTTTTTTCTAATCAGTAGGTGCAGAGCATTCTTGAAGACATTTTGCGTTGTGTTCTGCGAGGTTCACTACTATGAAATCTCCATCTATTTCTAAACCAACTTTCAGGCCATCTTCTGCTGCTTTGCCTGTTTTTATGCATTTTAATGTTATATTTACTTCTACTGTTACGTTTGGTACCGTCTCAGGTGTTCCATTATTTCCATTGGCAAAATTATTTCTTCTATCACTATTGTATTGTATTATATAGAAATCCTCTGCAATTTTCATCACTCCATCTCTATAGTTGATAATATTTCTATTCTTATCCTTAACAGCAAACATCTGTTTATTTCTTCAGTTTTTTTAAAGTTTTGTCTGATTAGGTTTACGAATGTATTGGACTTTTAGTTTGGTTACTGCATTTGTATAGTTCTGCTCTCTTGAATTTGACTCTTCTTTCCAATCTTTTCTTTATTCGGTTTTTTGTCTTTTCTGATAGTTTTCGTTTATCTA
>NC_090725.1:192356629-192366629 GCF_036898095.1 Palaemon carinicauda
TATATGGAGTAAAGAGAACTTTAGGTGTTGTGAAAATTCTAACACCACACCCTAATCTCGATGAAGTAACTGGCAGCCATGTGACGGATTGGGTTTAGGGCGATTGACAAGAAGTCTTTTTGGCTTTTACTCCTAATACTTGGCGGATAATTTTCCTGGAATTAGTAATGGACTACTAGGGGGCAATTCCCTTAATTACATAAGCAATGCAAATAGCAAGGAACTTGCTATCCTTTGATGTATCTTGCTAACGAATTCTCTATGGATTTATTCAGACTATGGAAAGAGAAAATAACAGAAAGGCCCCTAGTTCTAGATGTAGCGGGATGCTAAGAATATCTTAGTTTATAAATGCTAAAGAAAAATTGAAAATTGGTAATTGGAACGTTAGAGCCATGAATCAGAGTGGGAAGTTACAGCAAGTGGAGAATGATTTTATACAATATAGTTTGGATATCTTGGCTTTAGGCAAAATACGTTTTAAGGAGATTGGTAAGGAAATCTTAAATCAAGGCTATATATAAATATATATATATATATATATATATATATATATATATATATATATATATATATATATATATATATATATATATATATACATGTATATATATATATATATATATATATATATATATATATATATATATATATACATGTATATATATATATATATATATATATATATATATATATATATATATATGTGTGTGTGTGTGTGTGTGTGTGTGTGTGTATATATATATACCCGTATATATTCTTCAAGAACAGATGGAGTTGAAAAGGAAGGGGCAGGAATTATTATAACACTTAGTGCGGGAAAAGCATTAGTAGAGTGGAGAGCTGTAGATATTAGGTTGTTACTTGTAGAATTTAAATCAAAGCAGTGTAATATACATCATACATATACCAAAGGCACTTCCCCCAATTTTGGGGGGTAGCCGACATCAACAATGAAACAAAACAAAAATGGGGACCTCTACTCTCTACGTTCCTTCAGCCTAACCAGGGACTCAGCCTAGTTCAGCTGGTACTGCTAGGGTGCCACAGCCCAACCTCCCACATTATCCACCACAGATGAAGCTTCATAATGCTGAATCCCCTACTGCTGCTACCTCCGCGGTCATCTAAGGCACCGGAGGAAGCAGCAGGGCCTACCGGAACTGCGTCACAATCGCTCGCCATTCATTCCTATTTCTAGCACGCTCTCTTGCCTCTCTCACATCTATCCTCCTATCATCCAGAGCTTTCTTCACACCATCTATCCACCCAAAATAGTAGAATGTTATCAGGAACGTTTAAATCAACGTAGTGCAATATAGCTGTTATGGTTTGCTATGCACCATAAAGTGATACAACTGAAGAAAGGAAAGATGAATACTATGATGATCTGCAGATTATAATTGATAAGATCCCAGAGAGATATGAGAAATGTGATTGCTGACCTCAGTGTTAAAGTTGGATAGAGTAATCAATGTATAAAGAATGTGATAGAAGTTAAAGGTCTTGGCGAAGTTGGAAATGAAAATGGAGCACATTTTATAAGATTCGGTCAACAAACGTCATTTTTATTGGATTTACTCGTTTCCAGCATAAGGACATCCATGTGGTAATTACAAAAATCGAATAGATCACAGCAATTAGTGAAGAGAGAAGGAGGACTCTGAGAAATGAAAGAATGATATACAGGTTCAGATTTTGGTAGTGATCACCAGCTCCTCATTGCCACAATGAAATTAAAATTGAAAGCACTCAATAGAAATGGAGATAGAATACCTAGGTTTGATACAATAAAGCTTCTAGATGAGCACCGAGAAACATTTGCAATTGAATATAGGAATCAAGTTGCAGTCTTAGAAACTTTAGGAGACGAAGAACATACAATTAACTAAGAATTGTATAACATTAAGAACATATATCAGTCAGTTGATAGTGTAGTTTTGGATCATAATGTTACAAGGAGAAAGCTATGGATATCAAATGATACCTGGCATACTATCAAAAGGAGACAAAAACAAATTTATTGTTGAAAGTTTTCGAGGAAATAATGCAAATGACAATGTAGGGCACGTTAAATATTGCAGTGTTCATGTCGAGGTCAAAAGAAAACCCAGAAAATATTGAAGACAATATTTAGACATCAAAACAGATGAGGCTGACAGAGCTAATAATCCATGAAATGGCTATGGTGTAAGAAAAAAGAACCATATACCCATCAAAAAGAGAGATGGGGCTCTTTTTAACCACAGAAGATGAAGAAAGGCAACGTTAGAAGGAACACTTTAGTGAGGCCATGAATAAGAGGAGTTATAAAGGGGAATAATTTGATTGATATACCTGAAGCTGAAGAAGACCTTGATGCGCCCATAAATGAATGCAATATGTTTGAATTCGAAGCTATCATTAAAAAACTTTAGAGATGGAAAGCCACTGGATAAAACAGAATAACTGCTGAGATTATATTGGCCGAAAATTTAATGATTCCCAAAATAATTACAAGATTATTTTGAAGACGCTATACCTGATGAATGGGATCTAGGAGTGTTGATGAAAATGACAAAAAAAAAAAAAAAAAAAAAAAAAAAAAAAAAAAAAAAGGAGATCTGACATTACAATGATTACAGAAGAATCACTCTTACCTCAGTTGCCCTGAATATATATAGTATACTTATTCTAAAGAGACTAGACAGAAAGATTGATGAAAAGTTGACAGAGGAACAAGCAGTATTTAGAAAAGATAAAAGTTGTAATGACCTAAGTTACATCATAAGATATGCTGTACAGCAATGCTTAGAATATAGAAATACGCTTATGATGGTATTTCGGGAAATGAAAAAGCCTATGATGCTGTGCACCGACCAATTTTGTGGAGAGTTCTGTGCTATAATGGAGTTCCTCTTAAATATGTAAATTTGATTACGTCTGTCCATGAGCATAGCAAGTACAAAGATAATATCAGTGGAGTCCTATCAAATTAATTTCCGGTGGACAGTGGAGTACTCGAAGGGAATGTGTTGTCACCTATGTTGTTTATCCTCCTCATGGACTTTTTCATACATAAAACAATTGGAGATGGTGGAGAATGATTGGACTGGATTGGAAATAAGAAATGAGCTGTCCTAGAGTATGCTGATTGTGCTGTCCTTATTAGCAGAACACCACAGGATTTACAATGCTTGCTTACCAAAGAGCATGAAATATCACATGAAACTAGGCTCAAGATAGATGGAAGAAAGACAAAGATGATGAGAACATAATATGCAATGGAAGATCAGATATCATTGGAAGGAGAAAGGATTGATGAGGCAGAATCATTTAAATATTTAGGGACTATAATTTCTAAGAGAGGATCTTTAAAATTGAAGTTTAATGAACGATTAAAAATAAATTAGACAATGGCTAGGTTAAGAAAAATTTGGAAATCAAATTGCCTGTAACTAAAAATAAAAATCAGGCTATATATCAGTATAGTGAGATCGGTGCTGCTCTATGTACATAAGTCGTGGTATGATATGAAACAATATCCATCAGATTTTGCAGATTTCAGAACAAATCCCTCAGAAGAATATGGGTAGATAAATGGTAGGTCAGGATTAGAAATAAAACTATAAGGGTGATTGCTCGAGTGCCATAATGGATGAGATCATGGTGGGATGTAGATGGAGATGGCTTGGGCATGCTATTCGCACTCCCCAAGAGAGATTAGTTCACCATACTTTTAACTGGACTCCACAAGGCAGTAGAAGAGTTGGAAGGCTCATGCTACATGGATGAGGACTATGAAGTGTAAAATAGGAGATGTTGAATGGAGAAGTACTGATTTAAGAGCTCAAGATAGATACGACTGGCGAAATTTAAACCGAGGCCCTTTGCATCAATAGGTGTAGGAAGAGATGAGGATGATGAAGATATATATATGTATATGTATATATATATGTATATATATATATATATATATATATATATATATATATATATATATATTTATATATAAATAATATATATACAGGTATATATATATATATATATATATATATATATATATATATATATATATATATATATATATATATATATATACACGCCTCAAATCTGTGTTAATATTGAACAGGCTCTACCTTAAGCTCACAGACCCAATGGAAAATTAGCTTTAAGATAATAATTTTTGGTCAAGCATTCGAACCTACACCAAGTCGAAACTGAGATTACTGTCGACTCCACGTTTACTACTAGGCTCAGAAAAAGAGCTGGAAATACGAGAAAGTAATGTCTACACTACACCGAATAAAGCGCAGTGATGTCAGTAGATAGGAGGTTAGGGGAAATGGCAGTAACTATAATCTTTTGTCAAGTCTAAATTCTCTGCAGCATCTTATTCTTTTTTCTCACCTTGTTTCGCCCTATAAACTACTATTGAGTTGATAGGTTGTTACACAAGGAAATATGTAGAGAACAGTTATATTTTCAGTAATAAAACAATTTCAACTTCGCTAAGAAAAATATACACTAATACACCTGGTTGGAATCAATGGAAGCTTAAGATTTTTCTCAGATTATTGCGGGTTCCCGGTCAGTAGATAAGAATTCGCAGAGAATGATTTTTATTCAACTCGAAAGAGAAAACTAAAAGTGACTTGAAAAGGTTATAACTGTAAATTATAGCTATTGTCAGAGGCCAAAAAAAATTTATAAATAGACCATCAATGGTGGCAGTGGCCTTTCCTGTCACCAATGTTTTATTTTTACATAATGCGAGTAGTTATGTGCGGTTTTTGGTAGACATTGGTACTTGCCGTTCAATTTTACCAATGATACTCTCCAGAATATGATGTAGTCATGTCCAGCCAGTCTTTCTGATAAGACTCTTATCAATCTGCCACATTGATGACATATGAAGTGATGATGATATTGACAAATGAGGTGATTACCTGTCAGCCACTTTCCCGATACCTTTGATGACGACACCCAAAGAACTTGACTCATCTATCCATGCTGCATCAATGAAACTACAGCCTTTCGATAGTAAAGAAGCGTTTGCCTGGTTTCATCTCACCGTTCAGTTTTGCATAAAGGGAATGACTCGCTCAAGCAGAAAAGCTGAATATGTTCTCCGCAGGCATTTTTCCAGAAATATTTAATTGGCTTTGCAACAAAGTGGATGCCTCAACATAGTATGGCACTCTTAAAACATACTTCCTAGAGCAGTACTCACCATCGCCAGCCCCCTGTATAGCCAAGCTTTGTCAGCTTTAAACAACCGCTGGTGGACCAAATGGCTTTGCTCAACCTAAGGAGAAATGACCAGTATTGCTCGCCTGTAACTTGCCACAGACAGCTGTCCACGGGAAATTAATCTACTTTGTGCCCATTGGGTATGACGCTTACCCGAACCTGTACGAACTGCAATCTCCCACGTCAATACCTTGCCCACGAAGGACCTTGAGGACCTCCATCAACGCTTCCACTCCTGACAAAGAGGACACCCATTCAACACCGACCGAAACTGATGTGAATGTGGTAGGACACAGAGGCCCGCCCTGTGACATGATGCAGGTACTGATGTACGGTTTTTTGGTAAACACTGATGCTTGCCATTCCCTTCTACCAGTGTCACTCCAGGAAACGACGTAGTCATTTCCACACCGTTTTTCTGTTAAAATCATTATCAGCCTGCCGCACTTTACATGTGTGTAAATATTTCAATAAATTGCTTACAGTAGTGACAGTTGCAGGTAAAACGATCCCTGTGATCAATTCTTTTTGAAAAAAATTAAATAATTGAGAGAGAGAGAGAGAGAGGAGAGAGAGAGGAGAGAGAGAGGAGAGAGAGGGAGAGAGAGAGAGAGAGAGAGAGAGAGAGAGAGAGAGAGAGAGAGAGTTACTTAGCCAGCAACATACCAGATATGGATTCAAACACTTCTTCACAATAATCTAGAACCATCCAATAATAGTCCAGTGATAAGCATGAACCATAAAGATCAAATAGGTTGGCGGAGGTCTGATTTTCCATTTCTTACGAGAGAGAGAGAGAGAGAGAGAGAGAGAGAGAGAGAGAGAGAGAGAGAGAGAGAGAGAGAGAGAGAGAGAATGGCTTAATTAGCCAACAATATACCAGAAATGAATTAAAACATGTAATCCCCCTCCATGAATAAAAAAATAAAAATGAATAATTAATAATTTAAGAATCACAGGAGGCACGAATTACCCATAAGAAAATCGTGGATAAAACTCCGCTTTTCAACAGACAAGAAGTAATTATGGAGCATTTTAACTAGAAAAAGAGAGGTACGTAGTTGACGTAATCCTTCTTATTCTATTTTACTAGTTTACCAATTCCTTTCAACTCCCTCCAAGACCGCATTCCTTGTATATTACTCAAGGCGGAGGAGGATAATAGCGTAAAGTTTCTAATATGAAAGCCAATTTTATTTCATCGCTACCTCAGGAAGCGTAAAGAAGGAAAAGGGGTATTCGATACATAGCAAGTGATTTTTTTTTTCTGAAACAGATAAGCGATATCTGTTGCTTTAGGGGACCACCCACCTACACCCTATGAAACAGCGCTCCCTACTATCAATATGAAAAGCCTTTTTACAATTAGGGAGATACTTGGCGAATACTAAAATAGGATTGGCTCAAGCAAATGGATTTGATATGGTTTGATCGACATGAGATCTCAAAATAGATTAACACGGAATGAAGTTATAGGATTCATGTGGAATAGAATGTATGAGATTCAGATGTTTAGAATAAGAAGCAGGAGAGGCTTGAGTTTGCGGATGACAAAGTTTTAATTGGCATTAGCAAAAAAAAATACTGAAGTTACAGGGGAAAATGACTTCGAGCGAGCGTTCGTTGAAGAAAATCCAAAAAGTGAATGTTAACACGTATTACTCCCTTTGTTTGGATAAAAGATGATTGATTTTAGCATTTTCTCTTTTCGCAACGAAAGTAATAGCACCCTTACTCATTATCATTAGAACATTTTATTTGTTCCAAGCAATGACAGTGAGTGATAAACTACAGAAGAAATATTCTCAAAATCCTTATTTTCTCGTCGTATTAATCTGTTTTCCGAGAAGGAATGAAAGATATGTAGTAGGGACCTTGGGGCGGAGATTCAACTGAAGGATATCACAGGACCTACAGTGTATACTGTGAAGTGTACTGACGAGTTTAATTTCCGAAGGGGAGACCATAGAGTAACTAAGGAAAACCACGATGTTGCACATAGAATATCAGAGGAATTAATTTGATCGATAATGAGGAAAAAAAGCGAGAATACACGTAAAGTAGAAGGCTAAAACGTAGTTGACCAAGGAGGGAATGAAACACTCCAAGGTGATTTCTTGATACCCACCTTTATGATCTGATATATGTTCATATATATATATATATATATATATATATATATATATATATATATATATATATATATATATATATATATATATATATATATATATGTTCATATATTATATATAAGTATATATATATATATATATATATATATATATATATATATATTATATATATATATATATATATATATATATGTATATGTTCAATTATATTATATATAAAGTATATATATATATATATATATATATATATATATATATATATATATATATATATATATATATATATAATTATAATTATATAACACATATATATACATATATATATATATATATATATATATATATATATTATATATATATATATATATATATTTATATTAAATATATATATATATATATATATATATATATATATATATGTGTGTGTGTGTGTGTGTGTGTGTGTGTGTATGCACCAATAGACTACAGAGGAAGATATAAACACTTTTCATTAATATCTTGAGATAACTATAAAAAAGAAGCAAGACTCAATCTACATGGATAATGTTAAGCCACCATAGAATGGTGAGAAGTGAAATTTGTATAGATATAAGAAAGAAGAGAAATACGGATATCAAGAGAGAAAATAAATACTCTTTTAATAAGATAATAATCAAAAAGATATAATAGAGAATAAGCAAAACTATTCAAAACAATAAACAATTTTAAAACCTTAGGCATTCGTAAACACAATCATTCTCACGCCAAAATTTTGGTAATGAATGGGAGAAACATCAAATAATGAAAAGAAGACTTGGAACAGATTACCAGCAAGTGCTTGCTTTAAAGAATGATAATGTAACTATCATCAACAAAAGAGATGGAGTGATACAAATTAAAGAGGATTTCTATACAATGTTCTTTTGTTTACATTAGAAATAAATTGATCTTAAATTTTTGCTTAAAAGGATTCTGTATTGAAAAAAAGAAATTAAAAAAGCTTTCTAGAAGGAAATATTGCAAATTGAAATAAATATAAAGTCCTTTACAATTATGAGACTAGTACCAATACTTGTCATCAAGTAGGGAAGGCAAAAAAGATATATATATATATATATATATATATATATATATATATATATATATATATATATATATATATATATATATATATATATATATATATATATATATATATATTATACATATATATATATATATATATATATATATATATATATATATATATATATATATATATATATATATATATATATATATATATATCCCGACATAACTCCCAAAATTACATTTTGGCCAAGTATATTTATAAACAACGAAGTACTTCATCAACACTGGGAGGGTCTTCTTAAACCTGAAAAGTTTTCTAATGTTTACTGGTCTTTTAATATAAACTTAAAATCGGCTAAGGATACAAAGTACTCAGGGTTGTTGTGAGCTCGTTTCAGAATATATAAAAAATACATAATTTTTTAGGAACCCCAGGACATTTAGAATTAGGCTGAACAATGCGATTTCAGTTTGAACAAGTAGAAAACGTGCATTTCTTTTGTATTGTCTTCAATGCATTTTTCAATAGTATCCCTTTAATTTCTACATTACAAAGGATAATTTGATGATTATCTCTGCAATATTATAAACCTGTTATAATATAATGTAAAGTTTTGCCTTCATCATACAGTTCTCATGATTATGTAACAGATACCATGAGGATGACAGTGAATTTTGTGCGGATGACCGCACCGCACGAGCTCCCATTCTGAATTACCAACACCACCCACGACACCAGCTTCCAGTACAACACAAAACAGTCTGTCCTTTGAGGATTTTTCCACTGGTGCCATTCGCTGCCATGTACTTTACAAAGCGAGTTTCTTGCCAAACAGATCTTCACTATTGGTACGTTCAATCAAAGAGGGTGGATATCATCCCCAGAAGAAACCCCAGAGATGACTGTGTGGCAATTACTTCACAACATGGGGTTTAGGTATAAGACTTCACAATGAAAATGTACATAATGAAGAAATTTTTAAAAGTTGTGTATCATCATGGAGGATATGACAAGACATGGTTTACTACCCGATGTACCACAGTATTGAGTTGTTGGACACATCACGACCTAACACCAGTGCCACCTAAAGCTGTCAATTGCCTATTGGTGAGGGTGAGTGGTTTGTGGTAGTAGCAAGTGACACAGATAAAGGTTTCGTGATGAATCATTTCTGTGCTACCCTGCCAAGAACAAGATAGGAGAAAACAATGGTGAAATGACAACACCCTATTCATACGCTAGCTGACATCACATGTTTTGCCTGACCTTGTTGAGGCTTCAGTTCTGGTGCTGAACAATGCACCCTAACATAGTCAGCTGATGGGAGGAGAGCCATTGCCCCACCACTGCCACTAGAATGCAGAGATCGTGATATGGTAGGAGTGCAATGCGCCCTGAGCTGCCGCTGGTCTGCAAGTAGAAACAGCCAGAACCTCACTACAGGGTTGACAAAACAAACTGCTCATGGGGTCATAGGGTCATCCGGCTGCCACCTGCTAATCCTGAGTAAAAGGACATTGCACAAGTGTTGGGCTATTTAAAAGCTACATGAGAGTTCAGCAGGGCTCTAGGAGTCAAAGCTAAT
>NC_090725.1:192379129-192444129 GCF_036898095.1 Palaemon carinicauda
GGCAATATTAATGGAAGCAAGGGAAATCACAAAACAGGAAGAAAAAAAAGAACATGAGAAGAAGAAGAGAGAGAAGAAAGATAACATGTGAAAGAAATGGAAGCGAGGGAAATCGCAAGACAGACAGAAAAAGAGAGAAGACAGGAAGAAGAAGAGAGAAGACAGGAAGAAAAAGAGATGGAAGAAGCGAGAAATGCGTGGGAGGTAGAATTAATGCACGTCCGCGCCCAGCTGAAAGCGCAGACAGAAACCAAGAGGACTCCTGCTAGGCACGAACCTGTGTTTATTGTGTCGGAAGCCCAGAGGTTAATTCCAAGGTTCACAGAAGAATCCCAAGATGAATTTTTCGATCATTTTGAAACGGTCGCAGCGACGATGAAATGGCCAGAAGATAAATTGTCTGTGTTATTGCAGTGTGCTCTTTGGGAAGGGCCGCAGTGCTTACTTATCCTTATCTCAGGACCAGAGGATGGAGTATCAAGAAGTGAAGAGGAGTTTGCTGCAAGTGTATCAGATGACCCCTGAATATTATAATGAAAGGTTCCGAAGGTAGAGAAAGGATGAGAAAATGACTTTCCTGTATTACGCTTATAAGGTACGACGATGTTTTAAGAGATGGACAGAGGCTCCTAACGTAAAGGAGATGGCTGATTTAGAAGAACTGATAATACTAGAGCAGTATCTCCGAGGAGTTCCTGAACACATTCGAATGTACTCCAGAGAGAGAGAGGTGAAGAAACTCGATAAAGCCGCTTCACTGAGTGAGGATTACAATATTATCAGTCGTAAACCCTCCTCAGGCACGAAGTTTCAATCGTCGTTCCGACCAAGTGTCAAGTATTCGTTGAATCATGGAAACCAGTTCAGAAATAACTGCAAGAACAAATTCTATAGTTACAGGACGGAGAGGAAAATGAACCAGCCAACGTTTACAGGACGAACCGAAACAGCAAGAACGCCTTTAAACCATATGTTTATGAAGGTATGTTAGCAGCAATAGACGGGAGTGAGTGAACCCCGGTCAGGGGTTTGGATATTCAGTGTGTTATATATTGCTGTCTGGGACTTATTTAACTGTCTCGGAATTCGTGTATTAATGTTTTATAGTGTAACAGTTTGGAATTCGAGAGGTTGATTAACCTGCCAGTCGTAGTACATATAATATTGTATGTTTGGTTACCAGTCACAAGTCATAGTATAATATATTTTAGTGCCCAGACCAGGGAACCATCAACATCGTATAATATAGTTTGGTTGCTCAGACCCGGGAACCATATAATATACACACACACACACACACACACACACACACACATATATATATATATATATATATATATATATATATATATATATATATATATATATATATAAATATATATATATATATATATATATATATATATATTTATATATATACATATATATATATATATATATATATATATATATATATATATATATATATATATATATATTTATATATTTATATATATATGTATACATATATATATATATATATATATATATATATATATATATATATATATATATATTTATATTTATATTTATGTAGATATATATATATATATATATATATATATATATATATATATATATATATATATATATATATTCATAATTATGTAGATATATATATATATATATATAAATATATATATATACACACATATATATATATATACATACATATATATATATATATATATATATATATATAGAGAGAGAGAGAGAGAGAGAGAGAGAGAGAGAGAGAGAGAGAGAGAGAGAGAGAGAGAGAGAGAGAGAGAGAGAGATAGATAGATATATATATATATATATATATATATATATATATATATATATATATATATATATATATATATATATATATATGCTGCTTTTATACAAATTGCAGAGTTTAATCTTGTGTATATTTATGAATGATAAATATATAGATATATTATTGATTTTATGGAAACAGAGTAAAAGGAATTCCATTACGTTTTCAGACACCGACAAAGCTTTGTCAATCACCCATCTGGTTTTAATGGATTTAAAAGAACAGGAAAGAATACAGTATATGCAAGGTATTATTTTAATTTGAACTGTCATTCTAGTTGATCTCCTGAAACCTTTTAGGCATAGTCACACACACTATAAAAAAGATGGGAGGCTCAAAAGTAGATGTTATATATTTTGTCCGCTTTTGTTATGCTGTACATAAGCAAGAAAAACTCTCTCTCTCTCTCTCTCTCTCTCTCTCTCTCTCTCTCTCTCTCTCTCTCTCTCTCTCTCTCTCTCTCTCTCTCTCTCTCATATATAAATATATATATATATATATATATATATATATATATATATATATATATATATATATATATATATATGTATATATATACATATATATATGAATATATATACATATATATAAGCATTTATTTATATATATATATATATATATATATATATATATATATATATATATATATATATATATATATATATATAAATACATCTATATATACTTAAATACACACACACATATATTTGTATATATATATATATATATATATATATATATATATATATATATATATATATATATATATATATATATATATGTACCCAGGAAATATATATGTATATATATATATATATATATATATATATATATATATATATATATATATATATATATATATGTATATATATACATATATATATGAATATATATACATATATATAAGCATTTATATATATATATATATATATATATATATATATATATATATATATATATATATATATATATATATATATAAATACATCTATATATACTTAAATACACACACACATATATTTGTATATACTGTATATATATATATATATATATATATATATATATATATATATATATATATATATATATATATATATATATATATGTACCCAGGAAATATATATGTATATATATATATATATATATATATATATATATATATATATATATATATATATATATATATATATATATACCCAGGAAATTTTCCCTCTCCCCTCCTGTCACAGGAACAACATACTGAGTAACCCCACCAACCATGACATCTCCAACCAAGACAAATTTACCAATCGAGACACCTCCTACCAAGACAATTCTGATTAGTGCTCCCATCAATCAGAGCCCAGCCGTCAGAGAATAAGATGGTGACTCTCACCATAAGTGAGCTGGAAAGCAGTCTGATTGAACGACAACTGCTTAAAAAATGGAAAATCAACACCCAATTCACGTATCTGTTTATTACGCCCACGACGTCTGATGTAGCCAATGTAAATCTCCGCCTAAGCCAGTATTGCCATATCTAATGGTGTAGCTAGTAACGTTTCCACCAATCTACTCCAGCCTGAGCAAGGGAGACGACACTCCCGAAAGCCATAGTTTGGTTACTGTATATCTATACCCAACGTGTAAATTATACCTGACTTGTAAACTTTACATTAAAACCTTAATTTGCCAATTACTCCTAAATTTTACTACCCACCACAAAGGATGAATTTTGCCCAATTAATGGTTGTATGTAGTAATTATGGAAAGAAGAGAATAGGAGCCATTGAGAAATCAGTACAAATAAGGCTACAAATGCCTTTCTACAAAACTTGCCTGAAAGAAGGTTTACTACCCAAATATATTATTGAAGACATTAAAAATATTACAAAGATTGTAAACATATCACAATTAGGAAAACTATTAAATTTTTTAAACTATTGTTATCATTATTATTGAAATTACTAAAAGCATTATTATTAATAATATAATTTATATTGAAATTATTATTATTATTGAAATTATTGATATTGTTAGCATCAGTATTATTGATATTAAGATTATTATTATGATTGAATTATTGTTAATATTATTATTATTGATATTATTAAAATCATTATTATCAATAACACCATTTATATTGAAATTGTTATTATTGAAATTATCAAGTTTATTAGCATAATATCAAAATTATTATTGTTAATGAAATTATTAAGGTTATTAGTATTATTCTTTAATTATAAAAAATATAGAGAATCCTAATTATTGTTATAACTATTAATATTGTTAAAAATGATGAAATATTTAAAACTATAATTAATGGTGAATTCTTTGATATTTCCATAGTTATAGAAATTATCAAAATTATTGTTACTAGAAAATTTTTTTTAATATTATTAAATTTATTATTGCTAGGAAAAATTTTTCAATTATTTTTGTTTTGAATTATTAAGATTAATATTACTATTAGATTTATAAGCTTATTATTAGTAGTAGTAGTAGTAGTAGTAGTAGTAGTAGTAGTAGTAGTAGTACTGCAGCTTCTATGACGTTAATTTCTTAATATCTTTTTTATAGTTCTTATTATCTTTTCTCTTCATTACTTCATTTAGCCAGTAATTAAGAAAAGGACATACTTCACGAAATAGGTAATGGAGACCAAATCATTATAATATTGATTTTTTTTTTTTATTATTATTATTATTATTATTATTATTATTATTAGACATATTGAAATGATTACCATTTTGAAATGATTAAGATAATTAAAATGTTTATATTATTATTATTATTATTATTATTATTATTATTATTATTATTATTATTATTACATACATACATACATATACCAAGGCACTTCCCCCAATTTTGGGGGGTAGCCGACATCAACAAATGAAACAAAAACAAAAAAGGGGACCTCTACTCTCTACGTTCCTCCCAGCCTAACAAGGGACTCAACTGAGTTCAGCTGGTACTGCTAGGGTGCCACAGCCCACCCTCCCCCGTTATCCACCACATATGAAGCTTCATAATGCTGAATCCCCTACTGCTGCTACCTCCGCGGTCATCTAAGGCATCGGAAGAAGCAGCAGGGCCTACCGGATCTGCGTCACAATTGCTCGCCATTCATTCCTATTTCTAGCACGATCTCTTGCCTCTCTGACATCTATCCTCCTATCACCCAGAGCTTCCTTCACTCCATCCATCCACCCAAACCTTGGCCTTCCTCTTGTACTTCTCCCATCAACTCTTGCATTCATCACCTTCTTTAGCAGACAGCCATTTTCCATTCTCTCAACATGGCCAAACCACCTCAACACATTCATATCCACTCTAGCCGCTAACTCATTTCTTACACCCGTTCTCACTCTCACCACTTCGTTCCTAACCCTAGCTACTCGAGATACACCAGCCATACTCCTTAGACACTTCATCTCAAACACATTCAATTTCTGTCGCTCCATCACTTTCATTCCCCACAACTCCGATCCATACATCACAGTTGGTACAATCACTTTCTCATATAGAACTCTCTTAACATTCATGCCCAACCCTTTATTTTTTACTACTCCCTTAACTGCCCCCAACACTTTGCAACCTTCATTCACTCTCTGACGTACATCTGCTTCCACTCCACCATTTGCTGCAACAACAGACCCCAAGTACTTAAACTGATCCACTTCCTCAAGTAACTCTCCATTCAACATGACATTCAACCTTGCACCACCTTCCCTTCTCGTACATCTCATAACTTTACTCTTACCCACGTTAACTCTCAACTTCCTTCTCTCACACACTCTTCCAAATTCTGTCACTAATCGGCCAAGCTTCTCTTCTGTGTCTGCAACCAGTACAGTATCATCCGCAAACAACAACTGATTTACCTCCCATTCATGGTCATTCTCGTCTACCAGTTTTAATCCTCGCCCAAGCACTCGAGCATTCACCTCTCTCACCACTACATCAACATACAAGTTAAACAACCACGGTGACATCACACATCCCTGTCTCAGCCCCATTCTCACCGGAAACCAATCACTCACTTCATTTCCTATCCTAACACATGCTTTACTACCTTTGTAGTAACTTTTCACTGCTTGCAACAACCTTCCACCAACTCCATATAACCTCATCACATTCCACATTGCTTCCCTATTAACTTTATCATACGCTTTCTCCAGATCCATAAACGCAACATACACCTCCTTACCTTTTGCTAAATATTTCTCGCACATCTGCCTTACTGTAAAAATCTGATTCATACAACCCCTACCTCTTCTAAAACCACCCTATACTTCCCAGATTGCATTCTCTGTTTTATCCTTGATCCTATTAAACATTATTCTACCATACACTTTTCCAACTACGCTTAACAAACTAATACCTCTTGAATTACAACACTCATGCACATCTCCCTTACCCTTATATAGTGGTACAATATATGCACAAACCCAATCTACTGGTACCATTGACAACACAAAAAGCATATTAAACAATCTCACCAACCATTCAAGTACAGTCACACCCCCTTCCATCAACATCTCAGCTCTCACACCATCCATACCAGACGCTTTTCCTACTCTCGCTTCATCTAGTGCTCTCCTCACTTCATCTATTGTAATCTCTCTCTCATTCTCATCTCCCATCATTGGCACATCAACACCTGCAACAGCAATTATATCTGCCTCCCTATTATCCTCAACATTCAGTAAACTTTCAAAATATTCCGCCCATCTTTTCCTTGCCTCCTCTCTTTTTAACAACCTTCCATTTCCATCTTTCACTGTCTCTTCAATTTCTTGAGCCAGCCTTCCTTACTCTCTTCACTTCTTCCCAAAACTTCTTATTCTCTTCATATGAATGACCCAATCCCTGACCCCACCTCAGGTCAGCTGCCCTCTTTGCCTCACGTACCTTGCGCTTTACTTCCACATTTTTCTCTTTATATTTTTCATACTTCTCTATACTATTACTCTGCAGCCATTCTTCAAAAGCCCTCTTTTTCTCTTCCACTTTTACCTTCACTCCTTCATTCCACCATTCACTACCCTTCCTCATGCTGCCTCCAACAACCTTCTTGCCATACACATCACTTGCAATCCCAACAAAATTTTCTTTTACTAACTTCCACTCCTCCTCTAAATTGCCAGTTTCACTTACTTTCACTTTGTCATATGTCATTTTCAACCTTTCCTGATATTTACTTTTTACCCCAGGTTTTATTAGCTCTTCAACCCTCACTAGCCCCCTTTTACATCCACCTTCTCTATTCCCCTACTCTTTTGCTACAACTAATTTTCCTTCCACCAAAAAATGATCAGACATACCGTTAGCCATACCCCTAAACACGTGCACGTCTTTCAATCTTCCAAACATTCTTTTAGTTATCAACACATAATCCATTAATGCCCTTTCTACTACTCTTCCATTTGCCACTCTTACCCATGTATACTTATTTTTATCTTTCTTTTTGAAAAAGCTATTACTTATCACCATCTCTTGCTCAACACACATATCTACCAGTCTCTCACCACTCTCATTTTCACCTGGTACGCCATACTTCCAAATGACACCTTCTACCTCTCCAGCGCCCACTCTAGCATTTAAGTCACCCATGACAACTACATAATTCCTTCTACCCAGTCCTTCTACACACCTAGTTAATTCATTCCAGAACTCATTCCGCTCTTCTTCACTTTTCTCACTACCTGGCCCATACGCACTGACAAACGCCCAACATTCCCTACCCAACCTAACCCTTACCCACATTAACCTAGATGATATCTCCTTCCATTCCACTACTTTACCTGTTATCCATTCACTCAGCAATAAAGCCACACCCTCTCTCGCTCTTCCCCTTTCAATCCCAGACACTCTACCAGACATTATTATTGTTATTATTATTATTATCACCATTTCAAAATTATTAAGACAATAAATATTTTAAAATTATTGTTATTTTCATTATCATTATCATTATTAATATTATCATTATTATTATTATTATTATTATTTCTCGGTAGGAGACTCTCCTTCAAACAGGTGGAGTTGAATACTATAGCTGGATCGGCAGAATTCAATTTCTTGTCCAATTTCTCAATTCTACGGACAATTCTCTTTTCAGGGTTTCTACATTCAGCTAGCAAGTTGGCGAAGTTCATCAGGTGGGTGAAGAATACAATTCAGGTTAAGGCTGGATGTAGTTAATACAAGTACAATTAATACTCGAAAATTACAACAGGTAAAGTCAGGAGTGGATTGCGACGCGTTTCGGAACTGCTTGCTCCGTCTTCAGGCGAGAAGTGAGGCTCTGGCTTCGTTCATTCGTGGAGTATTACAGCCAACTCTTCTTGTTGGCACGGGCCTTTCCCTTAGTTGGCCCGTAGGTAACCTGTATAAGAATATAAGGTGGGTTATCACATTAAAGGAAAATTTGAAAGGTTTTTAGTGGTAGAGAAAGTTGTGGACAGCGTAAGGATGATGGTAGTAGTAGAGGGCCATCATTTCACAGATAATAGTAGTTTGAAAGTTGGGGGTGTAAGGCCTTTGAATGGTAGAAAAAAGGATGCAGGTGGGGTTATCCAACCCTTTACTCCCTAAGATCCTTGCGGAGAGATTTTAGTGGTAGGTCAGTTTAGAAGGTACAGAGGATGATGTGAATAGGGCCTTACAATGAGGGGATGAGATGGTGCGATGAGAATTTGAGGTCTTTACCTTGTTGGAGGTAGTCTTGAAAGCAACTGCGTGTGTGTGCCTATGCTTTCGACAATTGCCTTTGCCAGTGTGGCCACCACTTTCCCGGCCTGTGGTGAGTTGGTGTCTACTAGTAGATCACCCCGCAGCTGTGCTGTTTCTCTGCATTCTAGTAAATAGTGCAAGAGGGCGTGTTATGGTGTGACATCACAATGATCACACGGTCTCTGGATGTCACCTCTGATTTCCCAATTTGCCTTGTATCCCAACTGGAGCCTGTGTATACATGCAGCCTGTTTCCTTGGGGTATATCTGTCTATGGGTGGAAGTTCTAGCTCCGTGGCCCATTTGTACTATGTGGCAGAGGGAGAGCCATTCTCTATCCTCATGTGTAGTTCCTTGATGAGGTTGTCCTTGAGCTGTGTCTTCATTTTGTTTTTGATTTGTTGCAGTGCAGGCTGTATGTGCACCTGTACATTTTGAATGTGTCTGGTGCTTTTGGCTAGCTCATCAGACTTTTCATTCCCTGGTATCCCGATGTGACTGGGGATCCAGTTTAGTGTTACTAGTCTGTTTCTTTCATTGTGCTGATATAGGAGGGATTTAATATCAGCTATCAGGGACTTGTTTTCTTTGTTTTTGTCCTGTTGTAGGGCTTGCATTGAGGATCGTGAATCAGTATGAATGACTACTGGTCCTTCCTCATTTTCAGTAGAGTATTTTAATGCTTGTTGTATTGCAACAAGCTCCATCTGCAGGGTGGAGACATTATTTGATGTTCTCCAGCATGCTGTGAATTTGCAGGAGTGAACTGCAGCTCCCGCTGTTTGGGTTCCAGGATCCACGGTACCATATTTATAGTAGATCTGTGCCCCTATTGTCTCTGCAGAGTGTATTGCTGCTTCTGCTGCGTTTTAAGTTCCTCTATTGTGCAGTTTTCGTTTGCCCTTGGGAGCTTGGTGTAGTTGAATTTAGCTACTTGCTTTTCCATGGTGGAATGTGTTGTATACCCTGTGCTGTGTCTGGGTTTAGCTGTAGGAGTATTTCAGTTAGGCCAAGGCTCTTTATGTTGTTACTATGGTCTTTGCCATAAGAGCTTGGGGTTTGAACTTCAGGATGTTTTAACAGTTCCTCTCTTACTCTCTTTTTGGTGATTGAGTGTCTGTTTGACAGGAACATCTTTGCAACTGTGCTTGCATTTCTTAGTGCAATTCTATACTCAAGGGTTGGTAGTCCAGTTTTCATCCTTATGTTGCATAGTCTTGTCCATATTAGAGCGCCTAATATGAGCCTCATGGCATTGTTTTGAATTACTTCTACTGTGGCTTTTTGTATATCCGTTAGCCCAGTGAGTGTTGGGAAGCATATTCCACTAGCGCTCTGGTACAGGCTAGATAATATTTCTTTTGGACATGCTCATTTGCTCCTTCATTGAGTTTGCACGTATACCTCATGGCTGCCATTCTGGCATTTGTTCTTTCCTTGAGATATTTTATTTCATCCCTGAAAGTGAGTTGTTTGTCTATTATTACTCCCAGGTATGTGTATTTGTCCACCCATTCTAGGGGCTCCATTCCTATTGTGAGTGGTTGCAAGGGGTTTGGGGCTTTAATTGACTTGGCCTTTGTTTTGCCAATGTTTATTTTTAGTCCAAGCTCATTGGATTTTAGGCTGATGGCATTGAGTGCTCCTTGCATTTTTATCGTCCTGACTGACCCTCGAGCTATTACACATACATCATCTGCATAGATAAATATGTCTACTCCTTCAGGAAGCTGGAGTGAGGCTATATTTTCCATGAGGATGTTGAATAGGAGGGGGCTGAGAATCCCTCCTTGCGGTGTGCCATTTTCCAATTCGTGATAGGTAAAAATCATTCTTTGGAATTTGACTCTAGCTTGCCTTCCTAGCACATAGTTTTTAGTCCATGCTAGTAGGTGACCTTTGACTCCTTTTTTGGCCACTGAATGCAGCATTGCTGCCGGGCTTGCTAGCTCGAAGGCTTTTTCAAAGTCTATGAAGACTATTGTTGCCTTGTTTTGATTTATGCAGCTTAATACATCAGTGATGCATTCAGAAGTACCAATTCCCTCCTGATATGCATATAGCTGCTTGTTTAGGGGGCCAATTTTGTATTTCATCCTGTTTAGGACCATTTTTTCTCCTGTTTTTTCCATACAGGATACTAAGGCTATTGGTCTAGGATTTCCTGGATCCTTTGGCTTTGGGATTGGTTGCGTGTCTTGCTGCCTCCAGGCTTGAGGGCTTGTGTGCTCAAGGTGTGTTTTGTTTAACAACCTCAGGAATGCAGTTTCTCCTGCTGGACCCATGTGCTTAATCATTGTGTAAGTGATCTTGTCTGCTCCTGGTGCAGTATCCTTCCCTGTTTTTTATACTGCTCGTAGTTCCTCAACTGTGTATGGGGTGTCTGTGTCATCCTGCTGTAGGCAGGCTGTGTTGATCTCTTCCTACCTGGCTAGCGCCAGTTGCTCTTGTAGCATTCTGGTTTCAGGGGAAAGATTAGCTGACAGTGTCCTGTTTGCAAAGGTTGTTGCAATTCTTTCTTCCTCCTCTTGTGGGTGTGGGTGTATGGCAACTGGAGTCTTCCTTTTTTTCTGGCTACTTTGTGTAGCCATTTCCATAGCTCAGTTAGAGTAATGTACCCTGACAGGCTTGAACACCAATCCATCCATTTTTCAATTTTTATTTCATGGATTCTTAGATGTGTTTCAGTTTTGACTGTTTGCAGTAGCACTCTGTTTTCTACTGTGGACCTTCTTCTGTATATTTTTGTGACTCTGTTTAGTCTGGTTTTTAGCCTTCTGACTTCTGGGCAGTAGTACCAGGAGTCCTTGTATGTATAGTTACCTCCTATTGCCTTTGGGGGCATAGCTCTGTTGGCTGCATTGTGAAAAGCATCAACTAGGTCTTTTTCTAGCTGATCTATGTGCTCTGGAGGAATGTAGCTTGCTGCCCATTCCCCTATGGCTAGTCGAAAGCCGTCCCAGTCTGCTAGGTCCTGATTCCATCTTGGTGGAGGTGGTGGAATAGGAGGTAGTTGTTGTATCTCCAATTCTGTTACTGTGGCAAAGTGATCACTAATCAGGGTTGAGTGTACTTGCCACTTGGTAAAGATTCTTATTGTTGATTAAACAAAGGTCAGATCTAGTCTGCCTCCTCTTAATTGTGTTGGATGCTCTATGTTTAGGAGGGCGACTCCTTCAAATTCCTCCAGGGCGAAGGCTATGTGTTCCCCTGAGGGGTTTGTCATTGATGGGGATAATAAAATAGGGCAATGTGCATTAAAATCCCCACAAATAATTGTTGGTGTTCTTTCTGTGTGAGCAAAGAGTTGTGTCACCTGTAACTCTCCTGTGTCCTCCATGTTTACTTTCCTGTATATGTTGTATATGTCAATTTTTTGATTCAGTAATGTTATTGTTACTGCAAGTGTCTCTACATTGGTACCACAAGGAATAGGGTTGTGTAACCTTGTTGTTGGTATGCTTGTTTTAACTAGTGTAGCTAGGCCTCTGTCTGCGCCTATCTGTGGTGTGGTGTAGGCGTTGTAACCTGTTATTTTAAGTTTCCTTCCTGCTGTTAAATTAGTTTCTTGTAGCAGGATTACATCTATGTCCTCAGTTTTGCATACTGCAATCAGGGAGGACATTTTTTATCTTACTCCGGCTGAGTTCCAATTAAGAACTCTTACTCCTGGATGTAAGTTGAAGAGAATTGTCTCGGGTTCCTTGGGGCTAAGGCAATTGCCTTGACCTCAGCGGATGAAGTGGATGAGGTGGATGGGGTGAGAGTGGATGAAGGGGTGGTGGATGGGATGAGTGGGATGATGGGGGTGGGATCTGGTTTAGCGGATGTGGAAGGTACAGGTGATTGAGGTGATGGGATGATAGGTGTGGTGGTTGAAGAATGAGAGGTGATCTGGATAGCATGAGAGGGGGGTTGGGAGGACTTTGGTCTGGAGACAAAGTCCATCAGGACTTGCTCAATGCTGGTTGCAATAGCTTCCACATTGATTTTTCCAGTCACAGCCAGTGTGACTAAATCCGTAAGTTTTTCCCTTAAGACTGTGGTCTTAATGAAGATAGTTCTGGGCATTGGTTAAGGTTCCTGAGTTGCAGGCTTTGGAGCTCTGGACGAGGACCTGGCTCTAGAGTGCTTGCTTAGCTCCTCCTGAGTGTAAAACCTTCTCGTAGGTAGAGATTTGGGGCCGCTCTTCCTCTAGATTGGTCTCTTTTTTTTCTTGGGGAGGGCAGCAATTACCCTTGCTACCCTATCAGGACATCCCCAGGCCATTGCAGTGTGTCCTTTTTTGCAGTTAGGACATTTGGCTAGCTGAGGTTATAGGCTCGGGTGGCTGATGTACGATTTTAAAATTAGGACAGAGATTTTAAAATTATCATCATTATTATTATTACTATTATCATTAATAGTATTATTATTATTATTATTATTATTATTATTATTATTATTATTATTATTATTATTATTATTATTATTATTATTATTATTATTATTATCAAAACCATTAAAGTTATTATTATTTCTTGATATACTAGAATTACTTTTATCATTATTATTATTAGTATTATAATTATTATTATTATTATTATTATTATTATTATTATTATTATTATTATTATTATTATTATTATTATTATTACCAAAACTCTTTAAACTACTTTAGTTATTGAAAACAGTACAATTATCATTGATATTATTGAAATTATCGAAATATTCAATATAACGGAAATATTATTATTATCATTATTATTATTATTATTATTATTTTAAATATTATTAATACTAACAATAATGATAATAAAAATAATAATAATAATAATAATAATAATAATAATAATAATAATATTATTATTATTATTATTATTATTATTATTATTATTATTATTATTATTATTATTATTTTTATCATTATTATTATGGTTGTAATAATAATAATAATAATAATAATAATAATAATAATAATAATTATTATTATTATTATTATTATTATTATTATTATTATTATTATTATTATTATTATTATTATTATTATCATTGTATATGTCTAATTGACTGTACATTCTTCTTCGCACCAACAGATGAGGGTGAGGACTGTTCAATTCTGTGATTAATGCCATTTAATGGAAAGAGCGTAAATCACATTAAGCCCAGTTTACCGTTATTCGTTAAGGATATTGTTGGAATTATCATTGCGCACTCCTATAATATGAGCATAGCTCTCCTCGAGGTCAGTCGGGTTATCCTATTGCTTAATTCGGGATATGTAAAAAAAAAAAAAAATAAATAAAATTATTATAGACGCATTATAACTCCAACTACTATAAATAAAATCTTCTAAGTCCTAACTCATTAAAATTGGTCAAATTCATGGATCGGTTTAATGTATATCTAACCTTCAGTTTGGTTTTAGAAAACCATGTAGCACTAATACTGGCATCTTTAAGATTGTAAGCGATGTTTTACCCTTCTTCAACAAGAAGTCATACACGATAGCACTTTTTATTGTAGATATAAAGAAGGCTTTCGATACTGTGGATAGAGGAATTATTGATTCCTTATCATACATGAGTTACCGAAGGCAGTTTGTTTGTAATGATGACCCTATGTCTAAAACCTGACATATCAATATTGAGGTACCACAGGATTCGGTTTTAGGACCTCTTTTATTCAATAGCTTTATTAATGATATTGTAGACATAAAGGTTATAAAGAAAGTTCTATTTACAGATGATGATGTTTTTTATATCAGAGAAAAATTCCAAGAATTTTGCATTAACAAAAAGAATATATTGATTGTTGCACTTGCAAATTGGCTCCAGAATAATAGATTAATTCCTAATGTTCAAAAAACTAAATTAATGTTGCTCACACCAAGACATGTGGAAATCTTGCCATACATGTATTTTAACGGGACTAAGGTTAAGTGGATCTCCAGCATCAGGTACTTGGGTATCGTTATAAATATTAAGTTAAGTTTCACTCTGCCATCAGCTGAAGGTTTCAGAAAATTAAACAAAATAAAAGGCATTTTTTTATCCACTCTGCTCACTTGTACCTCCGTCTGCTCTTATAACCATGCATTACTCCTTAGTGTACCCTATAATAATACGAAATGTTATCATTTGGTGTGGTATTCCTGAGATTAACCTCCACGAGATTAAACCTACATTTATTAAAATACTAAGGAACATTTTAAAGGTTAAGCATAACTAAAATAATGTACTTTTGATGACAACTAGTGTTATGTACAAAATATCAAATTTTATGAAATTTGAGGATATATGCAAATATTTCCCTTTGAAATTTATTCACGATTTACATATAAATATATATATATATATATATATATATATATATATATATATATATATATATATATATATATATATATATACATATATATATATATATATATATATATATATATATATATATATATATATATATATATATATATATATATAAAGAGCGTGACATTCAGTGAATATTAGGCCCCACTGTTGCCTTTACACTCGTACGGTACTCGATGTGTGAGGATAATCTCCCAACAGTTAGGTTGGAGGTGGAGAAGTAATCTGCTTTGTTTCAGGCATGCAGGCTGTTGAACGAACTACCTCATGCACTCTTAAAGCCTCAGGCTATTGTGACTTTGAAGCGAAAATATAAACATGTGGGAGTTTCTCAATATTAAGTTTCCTTTGATATAATTTTTATCTTTTTTATTTTCTTATTCTTTTAAATCATTTGCAATAATCTGTAAGCGTAATCTTGAAAATATTTTGAACTACCTGGTTGTATTTATGGGAGCGGTGTTTTATATTCTAGATCCTATATTACTTTTAGTTTTATATTCCATATTCCTTATTGCTTTTAGTGAACCTTTTTCTGTTGTTCAAAAATCATCATATTTTGAACTATGGCGTATTTTGCTATGTTGTTGGTTTTTCAGAGAGTTTACTGGCTTATTAAACATAATATATTATTTATTGTAAATTAAAATATTTGTATTGTCAATATATCATATATGGTATATTAAAATATTTGCATTATCAAATATCTTTCCCATGACAGGATTAAGTTCCTATTTTAGATTTTTATATGTATCTATATATGCAAGAATAAATAGACTAAAACTCTAGAGGCTATTATTATTATTATTATTATTATTATTATTATTATTATTATTATTATTATTATTATTATTATTATTATTATTATTAGAGATATTAAAATTATTGCCATCTCAAAATTATTAAAACAATAAAGATTTTGATATTATTATTATTATTATTATTATTATTATTATTATTATTATTATTATTATTATTATTATTATTACTACCATTTCAAAATTATTAAGACAATAAAGATTTCAAAATTATTATTATTATTATTATTATTATTATTATTATTATTATTATTATTATTATTATTATTATTATTATTATTATTATTATTATTACCATTTTCAAATTATTTGAACAATAAAAATCTTAAAACTATTATTATTATTATTATTATTATTATTATTATTATTATTATTATTATTATTATTACCATTTCAAAACTATTAAGACAATAAAGATTTCAAAATTATTATTATTATTATTATTATTATTATTATTATTATCATTATCATTATTATTATTAGAAATATTAAAATTATTACCATCTCAAAATTATTAAAACAATAAAGATTTTGATATTATTATTATTATTATTATTATTATTATTATTATTATTATTATTATTATTATTATTACTACCATTTCAAAATTATTAAGACAATAAAGATTTCAAAACTATTATTATTATTATTATTACTATTATTATTATTATTATTATTATTATTATTATTATTATTATTATTATTATTATTATTATTATTATTATTATTATTATTATTATTATTATTATAAATTATTATTATTATTATTATTATTATTACCATTTCAAAACTATTAAGACAAAAAGATTTCAAAATTATTATTATTATTATTATTATTATTATTATTATTATTATTATTATTATTATTATTATTATTATTATTATTATTATTAAAAATATTACCCTTTTCAAATTATTTGAACAATAAAAATCTTAAAATTATTATTATTATTATTATTATTATTATTATTATTATTATTATTATTATTATTATTATTATTATTATTATTATTATTATTATTATTATTATTATTACCATTTCAAAATTATTAAGTCAATAAGTATTTTAAAATTATTATTATTATTATTATTATTATTATTATTATTATTATTATTATTATTATTATTATTATTATTATTATTATTAGAGATATTAAAATTATTACCATTTTAAAATTATTTGAACAATAAAAATCTTAAAAGTATTATTATTATTATTATTATTATTATTATTATTATTATTATTATTATTATTATTATTATTATTATTATTTCAAAACTATTAAGACAATAAAGATTTCAAAATTATTATTATTATTATTATTATTATTATTATTATTATTATTATTATTATTATTATCATTATTATTATTATTATTATTATTATTATTATTATTATTATTAGATATATTAAAAATATTACCATTTTCAAATTATTTGAACAATAAAAATCTTAAAACTATTATTATTATTATTATTATTATTATTATTATTATTATTATTATTATTATTATTATTATTATTATTATTATTATTATTACCATTTCAAAACTATTAAGACAATAAAAATTTCAAAATTATTATTATTATTATTATTATTATTATTATTATTATTATTATTATTATTATTATTATTATTATTATCATTATCATTATTATTATTAGAAATATTAAAATTATTGCCATCTCAAAATTATTAAAACAATAAAGATTTTGATATTATTATTATTATTATTATTATTATTATTATTATTATTATTATTACCATTATTATTACTATTATTATTATTATTATTATTATTATTATTATTATTATTATTATTATTATTATTATTATTACAAAATTATTAAGACAATAAAGATTTCAAAACTATTATTATTATTATTATTATTATTATTATTATTATTATTATTATTATTATTATTATTATTATTATTATAAATTATTATTATTATTATTATTATTATTATTATTATTATTATTATTACCATTTCAAAACTATTAAGACAAAAAGATTTCAAAATTAATATTATTATTATTATTATTATTATTATTATTATTATTATTATTATTATTATTATTATTATTACCCTTTTCAAATTATTTGAACAATAAAAATCTTAAAATTATTATTATTATTATTATTATTATTATTATTATTATTATTATTATTATTATTATTATTATTATTACCATTTCAAAATTATTAAGTCAATAAGTATTTTAAAATTATTATTATTATTATAATTATTATTATCATTATTATTATTATTATTATTATTCTTTCTGTTGGTATTATTATTATTATTATTATTATTATTATTATTATTATTATTATTATTATTATTATTATTATTATTATTATTATTTATTTTTTAAATATAATTATTATTATTATTATTATTATTATTATTATTATTATTATTATTATTATTATTATTATTATTATAATTATCATTGTAGTTGTTGTTGTTGTTGTTGTTGTTTTTCTTTTGAAACTATTATTATTCAATATTTTCATAAATGATATAGTGAAAGCTGGAAACGCTAAAAAGATCTTATTTGCACATGATGATATCCTTTACGTCACCAACAGTTTGTTAGAATTGTATATTGAAAGTGTAGAAACATTTATCACCGATCTTTCAAAGCTACTTAAAAATATTGCATTGGTTATGAAGGTAAATAATAAAAAATTGATGATTGTTACGCAAAGACCTATTAACAGTCTCCCTGATTATTTTAATGAAAGAAAATTGGAGTGTGTTTTAAGTATGATATATTTAGAAGTAATTATTGATATTGAGCTAACTTTTGCGTCTCAAGCAGGTAAAATGAATAGAAAAATAAAAAATGCACGGGTTTTTTTTACCCCCTGTCATCTCTAGTGCTAAAGAGAACGTTATTAACAATTTACCACTCATTAGTCTGCCCTATCATAACTAAAAATATCTTAATCTGGGTGGGTGGGGAGTTTCAGAAGTCAACAGTATAAAGGGGATGATGAATAACCTCCTTCGGTGTATTCTGAAAGTTCAGTGCAATGAAAATAATATTCCTTGATTGCCTGTAAAATATTATATATATATATATATATATATATATATATATATATATATATATATATATATATATATATATATACATATATATATGTATATGTATATATATATATATATATATATATATATATATATATATATATATATATATATTTCAAATTTTTAAATGTGCAAAAAATTTATCATATATATATATATATATATATATATATATATATATATATATATATATATATATATATATATATATATATATATATTTATATATATATATATATATATATATATATATATATATATATATATATATATATATATATATATGACGTTTGCATTTCTTAAATTTCATAACATCTATAATAATAATAATAATAATAATAATAATAATAATAATAATAATAATAATAATAATAATAATAATAATAACAATCATTATTATTATAATTATTATTATTATTGTTATTATTATTATTATTATTATCATTATTATTATTATTTTAGTAATTTGAATAATGTTGATAATTCCAATAATTTTATATGATATTAATAATCTATTTGGTAATAAAAATATCTGATAAAATAACAATAATTTTGACAAATTTTATAATTATTATAATTTTATTATTTTAAAATTATTAATAATAATATCAATACAACATTATCAATATCAATTATCCATCTTAATGTGTGATAATATATAATTTTGAAAACTTTCCTAAGATTAATGGTTTTGATCATTTTGTTATTTATCATTAGAAGAAGAAGAAGAAGAAGAAGAAGAAGAAGAAGAAGAAGAAGAAGAAGAAGAAGAAGAAGAAGAAGAAGAAGAAGAAGAAGAAATTATTTTATTAGTATCAATAATAAGAATTATCTTTTTTAATCTTAAAATTATTGTAAAAATTCTAAAAAAAAATATGTGAAGAAATACTTGAAAAATCATTGCACCTCATTATAATCTCAATGAAAATAATTTTATTAATATAGAATCTGAAAAGTAATAATATGATTTCAAATAGTTTTGATGGTAATTAAAAACTCAATAAATTCAACATTAAAAAATTAATTTAGTATTTTCAATAATAATAATAATAATAATAATAATAATAATAATAATAATAATAATAATAATAATAACAATAATAATAATAATGATAATAATAATGATAAAAATAATAATAATAATGATAATATTATCATTAATGATATTAATAATAATAATGATAAATAGGTTGATAATGATAATAGTAAAGATAATAATAATAATAATAATAATAATAATAATAATAATAATATACTTTTGATATCATTGATAATTTTAGTCCTTTCAACTACAATATGATAATAATAATAATAATAATAATAATAATAATAATAATAAAAATATTACCATTAATAGTAGGAGTAATAATAATAATAATGATAATAATAATAATAATAATGATAATAATAATAACAACAACAACAACAACAACAACAACAACAATAATAATAATAATAATAATAATAATAATAATAATAATAATAATAATAATAATGGTAATAATAAGCTAGGGTTATAGCATAGATAGCAATATATATATATATATATATATATATATATATATATATATATATATATATATATATATATATATATATATATATGTGTGTGTGTGTGTGTGTGTGTGTGTGTGTGTGTGTGTATATGATGTTACTAGCTAAGCTATAACCCTAGCTGGGAAATCCGGATATTATAAGCCTAAGGGCTCCAATATAACTTAGTGAGGAAAGGTAATAAGTAAATAAATAGACTATATGAGAAGTATTAATAATTAAAATAAAATAAAAGAACAGTAATAACATTAAAATAGGACTTTCATACTACACACTATAATAAGATTTCTGTCAGCCTGTTCAACATAAAAACACTTGTTGAAAGTTTGAACTTCTAAAGTTTTACCGATTCAAATACCCGATTAAGAAGATATTCCACAACTGGGTCACAGCTGAAATAAAGCTTCTAGAATACGGTGTAGTATTGAACGTCATGATGGAAAAGGCATGACTATTACACTCAACTACATACCTAATATTACGAACGGAGTGTACCGTCGGGGAAGATCTAACTGTGAAGAATGGTCAGAAATATCATATAACAAGGACAAAGAACTAATTGTTCAACGTTACCAGCGATTAGTATCTAATATGTAGATCAGGAATAAGAAATTTAATAGACCTCGAGTTCCTGCCCAATAAATTAAGATGAGAATCAGCAGCTGAAGATCCGAGAGGAGAACAACACTTGAAACAAGGCAGAGTGAAATAATTAAAACATTTATTTGGAACAGATTGATCACGGAAAATCTTAAAAGACTCTCCAAATAAGTTTTTTTTTTTTTTTTTTTTTTTTTTTTTTAAATTGAAGGGGACACAGACTTGATTTGCTTCTCAAAGCAAATTTGTTGTCGAAAATAACACCTAATATTTCAAGTCATACAGAGAAAGACAAATTTTACCAATGGCGAGATCCGGAAGTTGAGGAGCAACTGTCCATGACCTACTTACAATCATACTCTGAGTTTTATTAGGATTCAACTCCGTGCCCCCTGTTCCAACATACACTAATTTAAGCTAGATCTCTGTCAATAGATTCAGTGACCGCTGATCTACAATCAATGTAAATCGAGTAACATCATCTACATATGCAACAAGCTTGTTTTCTAGACCAAACCACATGCTATGTGTATATAGTATGAAAAGTAATGGCCAAGAACACTACTCTGAGGAATACCAGATATCACATTCCTATACTCACTATGGTGCCCAACAACAACTCTTTGCAATCCATTACTTAAAAATTCAATAATGATGCTAAGAAAAGAACTACCAACTCCCAATTGTTTGCGTTTGAAAACAAGGGCCTCGTGATTATCACTATCAAAGACAGCACTGAAGTCAAAGTCAATCCCAGGTCCTCTCGCAAAAGGAAAAATTTCGTGAAAAGTTGGGGGAATCTATATTTCTCTACTTATGGGTATTTTAAGCCTTTATAAACCTTCCCTACACTATTAAATGCATATGTTCACGCTCTTATACACTTTCCCACACTCTTATAAATATTTTTAGTTGAACGCAATTTATGTTTCGTATAAGTGTTCTGAAGAAGGACTGACAAGCCTTACTCACGGGTACAAAACTTAAGAACATTGTGCTATAAACGTTCACCAACGTACGACACTACATAGATCTTCAAAGGCTAGGGGACATGAACAAATCCTTTGAAGCATTACATTGTAATTTAAGGCTGAGGTATATAGAGGATGACTAAAACGTTATTATGCAAATTAAGGCTTTGGACATGTAACATTCCTGTGAATCTTCATTTGGATGATATCAAATATTTTGCTACATATGCACTTAATCTTATTCGTAATTTATTTTAACGAATTCATTTTGGGACTTTCACATAAGATAGACACTCAATGAACTTTAATGAAGACGATGATTATAAATTAGCTCTACAGTAGATGACAAAGAACCCACAGATATTTACTACACAACCAATCAATGCCTATATCGAAGGGGTTGATTGGATGTAATTGAAGTAAAAACTTTAACCTAAGTGTCAACAAAAATATGAGTATAAAGTAACATTTGTAAACATACGGCTCGCAAAACACATGGCCTAGCACCATTCCCTTGGATAATGTTGCACTCCATGGGCCAATCAATGGCGAAGACATAGGTATTTTCCTTCACACTCTTCTCCAAACGTGATTTCTTTGTTTGTAATATTTTTTTTCATGTGGTCAAATCTATTATTATCATATTTTGTATATTTCTTTTTAATTTTTCGGTAGAAAATGATTATTTTACCCTTAAAATGGTAGAAGTTATAAATTTCTAACATCTATTTTCGGTGAAAGTCAGGAAATTTCGACGATTGTCGTGATAATAGTGACCATGGCTCACCAGAAAAAGCTTGGCACAAAGTGAATTTCCAAATCTGCAAAAAGCCAGCGACAACTTTATATATATATATATATATATATATATATATATATATATATATATATATATATATATATATACATATATATATGTATATATATATATATATATATATATATATATATATATATATATATATATATATATATATATATATATATATATATATATATATATATATATATATATAATATAATATAATATATATATATATATATATATATATATATATATATATATATATATATATATATTATATATATACTGTATACATATATATGCATATGTATATATATATATATATATATATATATATATATATATATATATATATATATATATATATATATATATATATATATATATATATATATATATATATATGTATATATATACATATTATATACATATATATATATATATATATATATATATATATATATATATATATATATATATATATATATATATATATATATATATATATATATATAATATATATATATATATATAATTGATAGAAAACGTCCCAACGGCATCCGGATATCGAAGACAGCTTCCCCTCAGACAGATCGTCATTCAGATAGTTTTCAGGATGACAACAGAAATACATTTACTTTTCTTTGTTTATTGTTAGATGTCGATACGTGCTTCAGATCACTTCATGACCCTTCTTCAGGACTACATTGAGTTTTGGAACTACACTTTAATATAAAGGTTGTGGTGGTGGAAATGTTATAAAAAATTATTTGGAAAATTGGAAAATATTCAAAAAATTGATGAATAAAAAATGTTATATTCTTCGAAATATGAATACAAAAATCTAAGATGATTTTTAAATATATAATTGATTTTTCAAAAGGCTTCATGGAATTTTATGAAGCTACCGATGCCATCCTTTGCAGTTTGACCGATGTCGGTTCTTGTTCAAAGCAGATCAAATTGTAAAGCTTACACGATCCCACAGAAATCTGTATTGATATTGGATTCAGTTCCATTTGTAGCTGCATCTTTCCATACAAAGCTGGTCTAGTGTAGAGTAAATACAATATTTTATTCATGATATATCTATATATATTTAATTTGGGCATTGAAGAGATGAATAGCCAGCCAGTAAAATAAGTTCCTCTCATGTAGGATAAGTATATTATGTAAATTACGTAAGACTTTCGTCGTTGATTCTATTGTATTCTTTATTCAAGTCAGTGTATGTAAATTTATGTTATTTTTAAAAATTAACTTTTCTATTTCATGTATTATTGTTACGAAGTCTTACGTAATCTGTTTGAGAGTGTTTTCTGACCATATGAAATATGAGCAAGGGCTTTTGTAATGTTCTTTTATATCTTTATGAGGTATTGCATCATGTTTGAGAGAGAATACACAATTGTTTTGGGTACCATGTGCTTTTGAATTTTCGAAAAAAAAACAGAGTGATAGGAAGCTATCTTTTTTTTTATTTGGCGGAGCTAGCTGACTGAGAGAAACGTCTGCCATAGTGTGAGTACACGTTCAAGAGAGCGATATTTGGTAACTCTGACGCCTTGCCCCGCCCCCACTCTTCCAGAACTTGCTCTCCTGGAATCTTCTGGAAGTAGCTAAGTCTTTTATAAGCACCCCAAGGGCTGCATGGCACAAGTAAAGAAGCAGCCGTCTTGTGAAGGAACTAAAAATTCCCTCGCTCTCTGCGTACCTATAGTGTGTCCTCCCCTAAGTGAATCTGCGCCCCAAAGCTAATAGTGTGTTAAAAAGATACGTAAGACGAAACAGTGATTTTAAATTCATTGTATTAGGGTGAGTGTTGGCATTGTATGAAGTATTTGTAACTGGCCCTGTAAGAAGGTTAGGTATTTGTGTTGTGATCTGGTTATCTACTTTCATTAAGTGTCAACTTTGAATATTGTATTCAGATTTAATTTCAAGTGAAACAAGTGATTGTATAATTTTCGTAAGGGTTAAATCACAAGATGGCACAGTTTAATTTCCAAGAGTTTTTGAATACCCAAAGGGTTCAGGAATTGTCAGAAGCTAATGTAATTAAAGCTCAGTGGTTTTCTATATTAATAGCATGTGGCAGCCATACAACAAGTGGGATGATTAAAGCCCAAATCAAGAGTCTAGCCTAAGAAGCGTTGATAAACTCGAGAAAGTTGTCGGAAGAGAATATTGTGGCAGCTCAGGAACTGTTGGAGGAAGCTGAGAAAGATTTTTCTTCGAAGCAAAGACCAGTTAACCCTCACACTGAAGGCATGAAAGCAGGTAGGGATGTTGACACTGAGATTTGATAAATTACAGCGGAGGAGAATTTGCTTAAGTTGAAGATTATGGCAGAACAAGAAGAAAGAGAGAAGACGAGAAGAGGATGAATGAGAAGAAGCCAGAGAGATCGCAGACACGCATGGTTAATGGAAGCAAGGCTGAAAGAAAAGGAGAGAAGACATGAAAGAAAAAGAGAAGGAAGAAGCGAGGTATGCGCCGGAGTTGGAGTTGTTGAAGGCCTGTGCACAGTTGACAACTAAAAAACCGAGACGACCCCTGCTAAGTGTTTAATGTGTTGGAAGCGCATAGGTTGATTCTAAGGTTCACAGAAGAATTCCCAGACGAGTTCTTCAATCACTTTCAAACGGTCGCAGCAACGATGAAATGGCCAGAAGATAAATGGTTTGTGTTATTGCAAAGTGTGCTCTTTGGGAAGGCCTGCAGTGCATATTTATTATTTTCTCAGGACCAGAGAACGTAGTATCAACAAGTGAAGAGGAACATGCTGCAAGTGTATCAGATGTCCCCTGGATATTATAATGAAAGGTTTCAAAGTCTGAGGAAGGACGAGAAAATAACTTTCCTTGATTACGCTTATAAAGTACGGTGATGTTTCGAGAGATGGACAGAGGCTACTAACATAAAGAAGATGGCTGATTTGGAAGAATTGATAATATTAGAGCAGTCTCTACAAGGAATTCCTGAACACATTCGAACATACTTGAGAGAGGAAGAGGTGAAGAAGCTCGATAAAGCAGAGTTGGTGACAGTTAATTTTGACTTTGCAGTAAAGGATTCATTGGCTGTCGAAGGAGCAGACGTTCTGCTGGGTAATGAGGGTGGTGGAGCGTCATTTGTGCTTTGTCCCATTGTAACGGAGAAACCTTTGAAGCATAGTTATATGACTGAATTCGAGAAGGACTACCCATATCTGTTTCTTAGTTGTGTTACGACTAGGATTATGAAAAAGAAAGTGGCTGCAGAAATAAAGAAAAATAAATTGAAGGAGCAATGAACTTAGAAGATTTGTTTTCTGAAGAAGAGGATTCCCTTGATAGTACGTAAGAAGAGAACTCCTGAGTAGGCCCGAGCGAAGAGGAACGACAGTCAAGCGGACAAGAGGACAAATGAAAATAGACTTGGAAGAAATAGAAAATTCAACGATAGAAGTAGGACAAGTGAGTAGGAAAAGGCTGGTAGAATTGTAATGGAAGAATGCAACGTTAATAGAGTTATTGTACCATGTGGTGAACGAGACAGAGGCACAGCAATCTCCAACCTGTTATTAACAGAAGGATGGGTTGCCTATGAGAAATCACAAACTCGCAGATATCCCTGGGAATGCCAAATGGGGGATATATCGTCAGATATTAATTCTTGCACCGTTGAGAAGACAGGTGGGGATAAGGAAGACGGCAGAAAAGATAACGAAACACTTTTTCCGGCCTGGCATGCATAAGGACGTGAGCCAGTTTTGCTGTGCATTTCACGTGTGTCAGATGGCTGGAAAGCCGAACGAGTACATCAAGAAAACTCCCTTACACCTGATAGACGTGCAGGGAGAACCCTTCAGCAAGATAATGATCAACATTGTTGGACCTTTACCAAGGGAAAAAAAGGTCACAAATATATGTTAATCATTGTGTCCAGTAACGAGATATCCAGAAGCTATACCCGTTAGGAATATCAGTGCCAAAATAATTGCTGAGAAGTTACTAGACTTTTTCACTAAGTTTGGTATACCAAAAATCGTTCAAAGTTACCACGGAACGAATTTCATGTCAAAATTATTTCAGGACATAATGAAACTGTTGGATGTGAAACAACAATTATCAACTGCTTTTCATCTGGAGACCCAAGGAGCATTACGAAGGTTTCATCAAACTTTGAAAAGTATGTTAACGAACTTCTGCAAAGAAAAGGGGAATGAATGGGACATCAGAAAACCGTTGATGTTATTCGAGGTACATAATGCCTATCAAGAAAACATGGTATGTGGCGCGGATGAAATGATATTTGGACAAGAAGTACGTGGACCGATTAAAATATTAGCAGAACAATGGAAGAATCGAGAGGAAATGGATGGAGAATATGTCAAGAATTTGAGGAAAAGGATTAGTAAGATAAGGAAATTCTCTCTAGAAAACCTCAAGACGAGTTAAGAAAAAATTAAGAAAAGGTTCAATATGAAAAGTAAGGACAGACAGTTTTTGATAGGACAACAGGTATTAGTTTTCCTGCCGATAAAGAGATTCCCACTCACCAACAAGTTTCAAGGTCAATTCAAGATTACGGAGAAGATCAGTGACCTGACCTATGTTATCAAAACCCTAGGACGAAGGAGAAATCAAAGGAAAGTACACGTCAACCTACTGAAACCCCACTTGAGCGAAAACGGGACCAAAGTATGTATGGCGCAAACAATACCATCCATGAAAGATGACGACGGATATGAGGTAGGGCCAGTAAGCAAAGTGAATTATTCGTTTATCATTCGAAATTTGCGAGAGAAATTAACTCATTTGGACCAGGAGCAACAATAGGAATTAATCCGATTAATTAGAAGTTTCCCTGAAATTGTCTCGGATGTCCCGAAACAAATCAACTTGATGAAGCATAAGATACACAAAGTTCTAGCCCTTACAGTTCTCCATGCATGCTAATTAAATAACCGGACGGATCTTATAAAATGTGTACGGACTACCGAAAGTTAAACTCGATCAGTGTAGCCGATAAATATCGAATGCTGCTCATTGACCAACTACTCAACAATATCGGACATGCAAGGTTTGTCTGCATGATTGACTTATTAAAGGGCTACTATGAAATTCCTTTGGGACGACAACGTAAAATTGTTAACAGCTTTTATAAACCCATTTGGGTTATATCAATACACCGTCATTCAATTTGGTGTAATGAAAGGCCCCGCTACTTTTCAACGTTTGATGGATAACCTTCTAGGATCGATAGAAGGAATAGGCGTATATCTCAATGATATTGTGGTATATTCATCGACCTGAGAAGAACATCTCTGAATTCTGAAGAAGGTATTTCAAAAGCTGCAAGGAGCACACCTGACAATTAACCTGGAGAAGAGCAAATTTGGAAAGCAACAGTTTGGTACTTGGGATTTGAAGTAGGACAAGGACTAATCACCCTGGTAGCTGCTAACATTGAAGGAATAATGAAAACATCATTCACTGCAACGAGGAAATAATGACAATGCTTTTTAGGGATGGCAGAATTTTACCCACGTTTTTACCCGCACTTTTTCGGCTGTAGTCGCTCCCTCGACGTATGTGAGTAGCCCCAAGAAAAAAATTGTATTGACCAGCGAGTGCCAGGAATCCTTCGACAGGGTAAAGGCCATATCAACTTTGAAACCTACACTGCGAGCACCTGATTTCAACAAGAAATTACTTATCCAAGTGGATGTGTTGGATAAGGGGATTGGAGCTGTCTTATTGCAAGAAGATGAGGAAGGAATTCTTCATCCTGTTTGTTTCATGTCTTTGAAGCTAAAGAAGCATCAGCGAGCCTACTCGACAGTAGAAAAGGAACTACTAGCGTTAGTCACAGCGATAAACAAGTTTGAGGTCTATGAGAATAGACCACAAAATGAAGAGATTACAGTATATTCGGATCATAATCCTATAACTTTTGTGAATAAGATGAAAAATAGTAATCAAAGGTTAACTAGGTGGTTATTATGTTTGCAACCGTATTGTAGTAATGTAAAGTATATATCAGGTAAAGATAACGTGGTTGCAGATTATTCATCTTGGGCTGAATCAATGGATTTAGGCCCAGAATAAATAATCTTTTTGGGGGGAGCTATCTTACGAAGCTGGTCTAGTGTAGAGTAAATACAATAGTTTATTCATGATTTATTTACATATATTTCATCTGTGTATGGAAGAGATGAATAGCCAGCCAGTAAAATGAGCTACTCTCATGTAGATGTAAGTATATTACGTAAATTACATAAGACTTTCGTCGTTAATTTCATTGTATTCTTAATTCAAGTTAATGTATGTAAATTTACATTATTACATTATTTCTAGGAATTAACTTTTTTATTTCTCGTATATTTATTATGAAGTCTTACATAATCTGTTTGAGAGTGTTATGTGATCATATGAAATATGAGGAAGGGCTTATATAATGTTCTTTTATATTTTTATGAGGTATTGCGTCAAGTTTGAGAGGGAATACACAATTGTTTTGGGTACCATGTGCTTTGGAATTTTCGCAACAAACCTAGTGATAGGATGTTATCTTTTTTTTATTTCGGGGACAAAGGGTAGGCGGAGCTAGCTGACTGAGACAGCCATCTGGCGTGGCGTGAGTACATGTGCGATAGATCAATATTTGGTAACTCTGACGCCTTACCCTGCCCCACGCTTCCAGAACTCGCTCTCCTGGAATTTTCTGAAAATAGTTAAGTCTTATTATATAAGCTTTCTCCCCCTGGGGCTGCATAGTAGTAGTAGAGAAGCAGCCATCTGGTGAAGGACCCAAACATTCCCTCGCTCTCCAAGTACCTATAGTGTGTCCTCTCCCAAGTGATTCTGTATCCCAAAGTAAATCGTGTTTTGAGAAGATACGTAAACGAAACAGTAATTTTGAATTCATTGCATTAGGGTGAGTGTTGGCATTGTGTAAAGTTTTTGTAACTCGCCCTATAGGAAGATTAGGTATTTGTATTGTGATCTGGTTATCTATTTTCATTAAGTGTCAACCATAAATATTGTATTCAGACTTAATTTCAAATGAAACAAGTAATTATTCAGATTTAACATTTAAAGTAAACTCTTTATATAATTTTCAGATCGTAACATTTTTGTCTTAATCTAAGTTTCGTTCACACTTAATATTTCGAGTGATTGTATTTGTTATTATGTAAATTCCTTTCCAAAGTGTTGTAATTTATATAGAATACATTTATTTTTGTAAAGAGTGTATTATTCCAATCGCCATTGTTTAGAATAGTTATGCTCATACCCTGTTAATGACTAGTATTAAATTTTTTCATAATAATAATTCCCCAGTTTAGTTTTGAGTGTACTTGAGAGACCTTTGGATATCCAGTGTTTTATATATTGCTGTCTTTGAGTTATTTACCTTTAACAGTTTTATTGTAAAAGCAAACAAGTGAATTTCAAATTTGAGAGGTTGATTAACTTGCCAGTCGTAGTTTATATTATATTATATGTTTGGTTTCCGGTCACGAGCCATAGTATAATAATATATACCCGTATTTCCCGTGTCATAAGACGCACCTTTTTTCACGAAAAATTACCCCCAAAATCACCCTGCGTCTTAACACTAAGAAAAAGTTGTAGAGGGGAGTTTGACACACCTCAAACACCAAACTATTGACTTAAAAGCACTCAAACTCACGAGAGATAGAATATAAACCTACAATTATCATTCATCTAATATAAATTCATTCATTTTTATATTGCACTTCATTTAATGAAGTACAGTAGCAAATTATTATTATTATTATTATTATTTTGGTAATCAGCTGATGACTCGCTAACCCCCCTTCCACAAGTAAACATGCCAACTAGTGGTCTCGTAGCAGACAACATGACACTATGACATAGTTGTTTATTGAGTATATATCTATTTTCTCATATTTTATTGATATATTGTAATAAAGCAATATATTGACAATGACTTTGTTGCCCGAGTTCCGAAATAATACAGACAGACAGTTGCTAAATACGTCCTTGGAAAAAAACTTCTGTTAGTCAAGTGCAGTATTACTAAGTCAGCAGAATAGTAACTAGACCCAGAATCACATAAACAGTAGCGAAAGTATTCCACCTAAAAGAATTTATAGATTTCTATAATCAATAACTACATTTCGTGTGAATATTTATAGGGTATATGAGGAATTTTGGAAATATCACTAGAATTTTACATCTTTACCAAAATTTTATAAAGAACCTTTGGCAACGCTGCTTTCAGGTAAACAACACTTGAAACTTCAAGCACATGAGTAAACGTATTTTTGGGCTCAAGCCATGGCGTCCTGATGGAAGGTTCCTTTTTGGTAGCTTCCTTGGGTAAATAACTACTAAGATATTCCCAGAGAATTTAACCACAGGTTATCACAGAATTCTAACTTCTGGAGCAAGTATCCTAAAGGTTTCCCTTTTAAGACATCGTATATCAACAGGGGACGCATGTATTAACGCGCCACATAGCTATCTACACCCCGAACAGAGTTAATGCTTCGGTGTGTAAGGGCGGAGAATAGCTGGGAGCCGTTCCATAGCTAATCTCATCCGTGGCTACTTTTGGTACTCGAGACGTAAACAAACGGGCGCCATTGCTTAAATGACGTCACGTCCATCTTCATCCTTTGTACAGTAGCTCGCCTTACTTAGACGGATTTTCCCTGTGCTAACTTTATCGTCTTGCATCTTTATCATGTTGCTACCTTCGGCCTCGCCTTCTTCTGGAAAGTTGAGTACAAGGTTCCAGTATTGTTTAGTTAAGCTCTGACCGTAAAGTAAATATTACTTTTCGAGATATTTGTTGTTTTGTGGCAGAGCTGTGCCTCTACCGGACCCGCCATTTTATGGCGTCGTTGTTGTTCTGCATGCCTTATTTAGTTAGCCACAACAACGCTTCCGGCCTTATTTACTAATCGATAATATTAGTTTATTTAGTCTTCATAGCTAGGAACTTTTATATCGTGTTTTGACGCTTTTTTACCGGTCATCGATTGACCCCATACCAGTTGGCTACTATAGCCCCCAGGCCCGAGCGCCTATATTAGTGTTCATGCATGATTTTATCAGTGATACTAGGCTTACTTATGAAGATAGTGGCATTATTTTACAATACTTTTGACTGTGATGCAAGTGTTTTCGCCTTCAGGGACCATATAGGGGATAGGTTAGTTAGTGTGCCTTCCTAACCTAACCTACATGTAGGACCCCTATATGCTTCCTTCATCCCCCTGCCCTTGGGCATTCCCTCTGTGTAGCCTTGCTCCCCCTACCACGTAAGGGGATCAAGCTCTTATCAGAGTATATTATCGCCTCTCTGTCCTCCCTAAGGGAATGAACCCCCCTTAGGGTTGCGCCTGAGAGTGAGGAACGACTAGTCTTTCCTCTATTGCTAGGACTAAGTCTACGACTTTCCTGCGATAGCGATATGTCTTCTATCCTTCCTAGTTCAGGACGTACATCCCTGCTCTAGGTTAGGTTTTGGAAGGGTTTTTCTGTTCCTTGCTGAAACTGTACCCATGCACCGTTTCAGTCAGGCTGCCTTACCTTAGGTTAGGGAGTGTCTTCCCTTCCTTAGTGGCCGCTCTGGTACAGAACCCCTTCTATGGAAGACCCTTCTCTTCTCCCCTCCCCACCTATCTCTTGTATAGCCTAGCCTATACTTAGGTTAGTCTATACCCATCTGTCCCCTGTCCTACAACTCCTCCTTAGGGTGGAGTGATAGGGCTACCTTGAGCTTCTGTGTACAGTCCGCTCTGGTACATATACCCTTCATAGTGTCCTATGGGGTTAGCCACTGGATGTGTTCTGTATGCAGGGGTCTCATCCCCCCCCCCCTTTTTGGGTGTCCCCTAGCCCTCCCTTGGGCTACCCTAGCTCCCGGTCCTCTGCGGCCCCTGCTTCTGGGTGATAGAGTCAGCCTCTATCATGGGTACACCCTCTCAGGGGGGATGTCTGGGAGTCCATGGCTGGACCCCCTACATCCCTCCCTCTGTCTCTTTCACTATCCGGGTGCCGGTCCCTTGCCGCCTCCACTGTCGGCGATACCCACCTCCTACCTTGGTGACTCACCCCATATCCCCGTGGCCGCCAGTCCTCCGTGTGCCGGGGGACTGCCGCCTGCCGCCGGCTTCCAGCCGATGGCTCTCCCTCCTTCCTCATAGCTTGGTCGTCCGCCCGCCGGCCGGCCTCCGGAGTGCCGGCATCCACTGCCGGCAACCCGGTTCTGCTATAACCATCCTTGTTCCTGTCACCAATCCGGCAACCTCCGGCTGCCGGAGCCGCCGCTCCCTCTGCCGGCGTGCCGCCGTTGTGCCGGCGGGCGCCACCCTGGTATTACTCTTGACTTTTATATTGTCTGTACTAATGCCAGAAACTCTGCTGGAGCGGCCTCCGGCGTGCCGGAGGTCTACCGGAACCTTCCGGAGTCATCAAGACGACTTGCACCCCCTTCTACTAGCTATCATCTAATACTGATAGCCCTACACTGCAACCAGATGGCTTGTTTATGTTAATGGATCAGTACCTTAGTACTGTTCTACTGGTAATCATGCTGTCTTTTTGCATTCTACAGATTTCCAGCATGCTGCGTGTATCTTAGCGCGGCTGGTTGCCGGAAGCAGTTACCCTTTGGGATCCTTTAGCCCCCTAATTTGGGACTGAATGGCCTCAGTCCCAACCTTATCCTTGACAATTCCCATGGAATTCCATTTGCCCTATGGACTTCTACTGGAATTCTATCCTGCGCCTTCGGCCACCTCGGATTATCCAAGGATGAAGCTTACGGTAACGTGCAGGGCAGGACGCACAGAGTATGTTTCTTTCCTATCTCAATCCTCTGTGCATCACACCCTTTATCAAGTTAAAATTAATGATTAATATTAACTTAGTTTAAGAGCCATTCTTATGACTCCCCCCATACTCATTTTCTCTTTCTTCCACAGGAGGAGCAGATGAAGTGTGACTTCGACTTCTGCGCTGTGAAACGCCCGCACTTCTACGGGCATACGGCTTGCAGGACTCACGCCCCTTGTGCTAACAAGAAAGGGGATTTGAAATTCTGGGACCCGCTGAACTGTACGGTCTGCCAGGCTCACCTAGTTGATGCCTTCCATAACCCTCCCTCAGCGGAGGTCAGGGACACTTCTCGGGATAAGCTACGCAAGTGGGTGCGTGGCTTCCAGAAGAATGCCACCGGACCGTACCTGGCCACTGAAGAAATGAGGTCCCTTTTGTTCCCAAAGGCCTCCCCTGATTCTGTGGTGCCCAAGGATTTGATCCCCACTGTCCAAATTACGGTGGAACCAGACGTAGTCATGGCCCAGTCCATGCACGAGTGCCACCTGGATTCCGAGGACTACGAACACATGTCGGATATTTCGGAGGGCACGGAGAAGACTCTTATGGCTCAAGGTGCTGAAGATGATGAGGACCAGGTGGAATACACCGAGTCGGAGCAAGAGGTCGCTCCTCCTTCCATCACCGCCCCTACTCCTACACCGACGGAAGTGTCTCTCCCGTCTACCTCCGCTACCCCGGAACCCATGCCATCCGCTCAAGAGATGTTCCGGATGATCAAAGCCATCATGGACGACAGGCTGAAAGAAAATCAGGAGTTCATCAGGTCCATGATAGGATCCAAAGAACCGAAGAAGATCTCGGTTAAGGATCTCCCCGCTTGCTCACATGCCAACCCATGGAGGTATGCTGAGCATATGGTTATCACGACCAGCAGAATCTTCGTCAGCGACAAGATCGGCACGGTCCCCCTGGAAGACGTGGAGTTCTTCCCAAACTTCGAGGCTTACCCGGACTGTTACGTCCGGCTTCGCTCTGAACCTGCCTCTAAAGAAGAGACCGAACCAAAGGAGGAGATAGTGTTCGATCTCGCGAAGGCCCAGGCTATGCTAGCCAATTCATTTAAAAGTAGGGGTTTTACCTGCTCTAAGCTTCCGGCCCTGAGCAAGAAGCACCCTACCTACGTCGCACCTGACGATGCAGTCCTTCCATTCATGGAAAAGGCCTTCGCTGCGTGCCTCAAGGCTGTGGAAGAGGGAAAAGCCTGCCCTGCACTGGAGGAGTGCAGACCCTTCTCCATAGTGACTCCCCCCGACGCTCGACACTGGAAGGACATCCAGCATACTTTCGTGGTGGGAAAGCTAGATCCTGACGTCGCCGGACGTCAGTTTAATGAAGACCTCCCGAAACTCAACGATCACCTCCTTCATCGGGAACAAGATACGAAGGAGAGGCTCGCAGCATCCATGTCCCACCAGGTCCAACTTGATATCATGGCCTGTGACACCAGAGTACCAGACCACTACATGGTACTCGCCAAATCCCACATGGCAACCCTGGTGAAGGATATGTACCACTTCATGAAGGCTCGGAGAGCCTTTCGTGAATTCGTGTTCACAGGTGCCACTGTGAAACACGAACCCCGGAGACTGATTTCCTCCAACATCTGGGGTAAACACCTCTTTCCTTCTGACCTTGTGAAGGAGATCACCGACAAAGCCGCCACGGAGAATAGGAACCTTCTCCACAAGTGGGGCATGTCAAAAAAGAGGAAATCCTCTCAGGACGACGGACCTCAACCTAAGAGGAAATCCTCCAAACAGAAACCCCAGCAGCGTCAACCAAGACGACAGTTTCCGGGACCCGCTACTCCCCAAGTGGCAGCCCAGCCACAGCAGACCTTTCAGCTGGTCACCCAACCGGTCTTGTCACAGTCACCGGTTTTCACCCCTGCTTACGAGCAACAGACGACTACCTTTCGTCCCAAAGGTAGAGGCTCAAGCAGAGGTGCAGGCAGAGACGCGTCTCGCCGTCCCTCCAGAGGCAGAGGAGGAAAGGGAGCTAGCGGCCGAGGCAGTAAGCCCTCGGGACACCAGAAGCAATGAAGTGCTTCCGGTGGGAGGAAGACTCCGCCAATTCCAGGATCGTTGGACCTTCGATCCCTGGGCACACAGCATCGTCAAGAAGGGTCTAGGCTGGAGTTGGACTCAACCACCCCCAACCTTCCAGCAGTTCTTCCAACAATCAACCCCCCTTCTGGAAGAATATATCCTAGATCTCTTGAACAAGAAGGTGATAAGGAAGGTAAAGTCCACCAGGTTCCAAGGGAGACTGTTTTGTGTCCCCAAGAAAGACTCCGACAAACTCAGAGTCATTCTGGACTTATCCCCCCTCAACAAGTTCATAGCGAACGACAAGTTCAAGATGCTGACTCTTCAACAAATAAGGACCCTTCTGCCTCGAGGTTCTTACACGGTCTCCATAGACCTGGCGGATGCCTACTGGCACGTTCCAATGAACCATCACGCTTCCTCCTACCTAGGATTTCGACTCCAAAGGAAAAGCTACGCCTTCAGGGCCATGCCCTTCGGCCTCAATGTGGCCCCTCGGATCTTCACAAAGCTGGCGGACGCCATAGTACAACAGCTCCGCCTCCGAGACGTCCAGGTGATGGCCTACCTCGACGATTGGCTAGTCTGGGCTCCATCGCCCGAGGATTGTTTAAAATCCTGCAGCAAAGTCACCCAGTACCTAGAACACCTGGGATTCAAGATAAACGTGAAGAAATCTCGCCTCTCTCCAGCTCAGAAGTTCCAATGGTTAGGAATCCAATGGAACCTTCAGTCACACCGCCTTTCCATTCCCCAGAAGAAAAGGAAGGAAATAGCAGGGTCTGTCAAACGACTACTGAAATCCAAGCGGATCTCAAGACGCCAGCAGGAACGAGTTCTAGGCTCTCTACAGTTCGCTTCAGTAACAAACCCAGTGCTTCGTGCACAGCTAAAGGATGCCGCGGGAGTCTGGAGACGTTCTGCATCCATCGCTCGAAGAGACCTCAAGAGACGGCTCCCAAACAGACTTCGACTTCTCCTCAAGCCGTGGTCGGAAGCAAAGGCCCTGAAAAGGTCCATTCCTCTTCAACACCCACCTCCATCACTCAACATCCACACGGACGCTTCGCTGGAGGGTTGGGGAGGTCACTCCCACCAAAAACAGGCTCAAGGCACATGGTCTCCCCTGTTCAAGACGTTTCACATCAACATCTTGGAGGCCATGGCGGTCCTTCTAACTCTGAAGAAACTCTCCCCGCCTCCCTCGATCCATATTCGTCTAACCCTAGACAACTTGGTGGTAGTTCGATGTCTCAATCGCCAAGGCTCAAGATCGCCCCAGATAAATCAGGTGCTTCTTCCAATCTTCCGTCTGGCAGAGAAGAAGAAATGGCACCTGTCTGCAGTTCACCTTCAAGGATTCCGCAACGTGACAGCGGATGCTCTATCTCGTACAAGCCCGATAGAGTCGGAATGGTCTCTAGACGCAAGATCATTCTCCTTCATCTCTCACCAAGTCCCAGAACTTCAGATAGATCTCTTCGCAACGAGCAACAACAATCAACTTCCTCGGTACGTGGCCCCGTACGAGGACCCCAAGGCAAAAGCAGTGGATGCCATGCCTCTGGACTGGAACAGATGGTCCAAGATCTACCTGTTCCCTCCCACCAACCTTCTGCTGAAAGTCCTCTCCAAGCTGAGAACCTTCAAAGGGACAGCGGCCCTAGTGGCTCCCAAGTGGCCCCGGAGCAACTGGTACCCCCTGGCCCTGGAGCTGCAGCCCAAGCTGATCCCTCTCCCGGGCCCAGTTCTCTCCCAACAAGTACAGAAGTCGACTGTCTTCGCTTCATCATCGAAAATCAAGGACCTTCATCTCATGATTTTCTCTCCCTAGCCGCAAAGAAGAGGTTTGGGATCTCGAAGAAAAGTCTAGACTTCCTCGAGGAATACAAGACCGAATCCACAAGACGGCAATACGAATCATCTTGGAGAAAATGGGTCTCTTTCGTCAAGACAAAAAATCCTAAGGAAATCACAATTGATTTCTGCATGTCCTTCTTCATTCACCTTTATGGACAGGGATTAGCAGCCAATACGATTTCGACTTGCAAATCGGCCTTGACTAGACCACTATTGTATGCCTTCCAAATTGATCTGTCCAGCGACATCTTCAATAAACTGCCGAAAGCATGCGCTCGTCTACGCCCAGCACCCCCACCGAAACCGATATCCTGGTCATTGGACAAGGTGCTCCATTTCGCCTCCAACTTGGATAATGATTCATGCCCTCTCAAGGATCTGACTCAGAAAGTTATATTTCTCTTTGCTCTTGCCTCACAAGAGCCCGAGTCAGCGAAATAGTGGCATTGTCAAGAGAAGAGGGTCATATCCTGTTTACTGATTCAAGAGACATTACCCTCTCCCCGGATCCGACGTTTCTCGCCAAAAACGAATTACCCACCAAAAGATGGGGCCCCTGGAGAATATGCCCCCTGAAGGAAGATGCCTCTCTATGCCCAGTAGAGAGCCTCAAGGTCTATCTTCGCAGAACTTCGAACTTTGGTGGAGGCCAACTCTTCAAAGGAGAAACATCGGGCAGCGACCTGTCACTGAAACAACTAAGAGCGAAAATCACCTACTTCATTCGCAGAGCGGATCCTGACAGTACACCCGCCGGTCACGATCCTAGAAAAGTTGCATCGTCTCTGAATTTCTTTCAGAGTATGGACTTCGAAAGCCTTAAAAGCTTTACAGGCTGGAAGTCCTCGCGTGTTTTCTTCAAACATTATGCGAAACAAGTGCACGAAGTCAAACATTTTGTGGTAGCCGCAGGTAGTGTTATGAAACCTGCACCTAACTCTACATAGAACAGCGAGTTACTTGGGACTCTAACTCTTCGGGTGCCTATGTTGACCCTCGAGCGATACATAGTGATGTCGAAAACACTTAGTGCTTTCTTATAACTGTTCTTATCCCAGGTGAAATGTCATAGTCGTCACACAAGCGCCGCATGCCTAGAGCATGATGTGTTTTAATTAAAGACTGACGTTCCTCAAGAACGAGTGCCTACTAATAAATTTGAAATTCCCTTTCAGATTCAAGAGCAAGTCTTTATTACTATGTACATTATAATTCACTGTAAATTAACTTTACTTATTGCTGTAATTTATTTTAAATTTTATGCAATTGTGAAATAAAATTCCTATTTTATTACTTGTGCGTCTCAATCCCCTCCTACTTATACTATGAAATATATGCCTGTCATAGTTTTATTATCCCCTTCCCTATGGTTCATGGAGATACTAAGATCCTAACCCTTAGTATATATTCACTCTTACAATGTAATATTCCAATACGAATACTTACTCTTCATACCCTAGAGACGAAACTAACCTTCTTAGCACACAGTGCCTAACCACCACTTGTCTGCCCTAAAGAATGTTCCGATACGAATGCCAACCATTCAGTCTCGTCTCCAAGTTCTTCAGGTTCTTCTAGCAAGGTGAATAGCCCTTCGATAACCACTTTGATCTCGGCATGACCGTGGGAACTTCACTGCCAAGGGGGGCAGGAAGATTCTTCCCTACGTTTCTTTTATTAAGATTACTATGCTACATTGTTCAAAGCCCTTGGCGCTTACCCAATAGGGGAAAATCTACCACGATACATTGATTCTCTGGTATTCTTCCATCAGGACGCCATGGCTTGAGCCCAAAAAACGGATTTTGAGCGAAGCGAAAAATCTATATTTGGGTGAGATAGCTATGGCGTCCTGATGGACCCTCCCTGCTACTTCGTCCAGTTTTTAGGTCCCACCCTGCTCTGCTGTATCATGGTGATTGGCAAGCAACTGGCTTCAGGATGAAGACGGACGTGACGTCATTTAAGCAATGGCGCCCGTTTGTTTACGTCTCGAGTACCAAAAGTAGCCGCGGATGAGATTAGCTATGGAACGGCTCCCAGCTATTCTCCGCCCTTACACACCGAAGCATTAACTCTGTTCGGGGTGTAGATAGCTATGTGGCGCGTTAATACATGCGTCCCCTGTTGATATACGATGTCTTAAAAGGGAAACCTTTAGGATACTCGCTCCAGAAGTTAGAATTCTGTGATAACCTGTGGTTAAATTCTCTGGGAATATCTTAGTAGTTATTTACCCAAGGAAGCTACCAAAAAGGAACCTTCCATCAGGACGCCATGGCTATCTCACCCAAAAATAGATTTTTCGCTTCGCTCAAAATCCGTTTTGTGGTAGAAACTACGACTGATTTAGTTGTTTCTTACAAGAATATGTAATAGAATTGTGATAATCGGCATATAGCTAATAAATATTAACTTGAACATTTCATAATACACCCAACATAAGAAAAGTTACTGTGCCAGACAATAATCACGCAAGAGTCGCTGACCATGAATTTCTGCCAAGAAGTTTTTAAAATCATTTTTTTTTTTTTTTCGAAAACTGCTTTCTTAATTAAAGGGTGCGTCTTACCACTTGTAGCGTCTTATCACACGGGAAATACGGTACATATATACTGTACATATGTGGTGTATGTTTGTGTTGATAATCTAAGTAATAGGCTTACTAATCTATTGAATTCTGATATTCTTACACATTACTGTGCCAAAAAGTTAAAGTCAAAATTACCAGACCCTATACAAGACTGAAATTGAATTTTAATGGCATAAAGGTAGAATTTGAGGAAATGTTCTACAAAACTGTATGTTCCCCTGATTTTGAAATCTTGCATTACCCTATACTCCTTCTTTCATCTGAAGCCAAAAAATTCCACCACTGAACTGTGGTTTTTCAGTTTCTGCTATCCTCATGGTAAGGATGAGAGTGGCTCTTAAGCAGCTCCTTTTGGAGAACACTCCAAAATCAAACGGTTGTGCTGTAGTCTTGGGTAGCGCCATAGCCTCTGTACCATGGTCTTCCGATATCTTGGGATAGAATGCTCTTGCTTGAGGGTACACTCGGGCACACTATTCTATCTTATTTCTCTTTCCCTTTTTTTTTAAGCTTTTATAGTTTATATATGAAATATCTATATTAATATTTTTACTTTTCTTAACCCTGGATAGGTACGGTGGGTCGTTCGCGACCCCGAGCGTAAAAAAAAAACAGGTTTTTCTCACATGACTCACCCCCGTGACTGAATTTGAGGGTGATCGACCTGCAGGAGGTGTCTCCCCTACACGCTCTAGTAGTGTCCAGATGTGCATTGCTGTAGCTGTACTCCTTCCCCGATTTCTGAGACGCGTCGGGGTCGAGCGCGACCGAGTTTACCCTTCTAAGGTAGTTTGCCTAATTATCAAAGTTATTACGTATTATGAAATTGTCGTAGAATGGTGCAACTTGTATAGGTTATCAGTTGTGGAAAGTCTTGGTGGATTGTTTGGCTACCATGTGCATGATTTTTTTTTTAGTTAGAATATCGTTCATCACCACGAGGACCATTTTACCGCGAGTGCCCCTTTTTCATTTTTTTTCATTTTTTTGCCAAGTCATTTTTCCGTAAGATATTGCCAAATAGTGTCGTAAAACTTTTGCTTGTTTAGTGTTGGAAAGTGTGTCTAGATGATCTGGCTACCCATGCGTGACTTTGTTTTTGTCAGATACGACGTAGTTATTGATATATTGGGTATTTAACTGCGGTTACCAATTTCTGTTTTTTTTCAATATTTGTAAAAATTACTACGTAGTAAGGAATTGCCGTATATTATTCATTTTTTTTTCATGTTTATGTGTTAGAAAGTGTGCCTTAATGGTTGGGCTAACACGTGCATGTCTTTTTTTTATCTGAGATGCAGTATATTAGAATGTTGGGCATTTTTCCGCGAGTGCCCCTTTTTCACTTTTTTTTCATTTTTTTGCCAAGTCATTTTTCCGTATGATATTGCCAAATAGTGTCGTAAAACTTTTGCTTTTTTAGTGTTGGAAAGTGTGTCTAGATGATCTGGCTACCCATGCGTGATTTTGTTTTTGTCAGATACGACGTAGTTATTGGTATATTGGGTATTTAACTGCGGTTGCCAATTTCTGTTTTTTTTCAATATTTGTAAAAATTTACTACGTAGTAAGGAATTGCCGTATATTATTGATTTTTTTTTTCATGTTTATGTGTTAGAAAGTGTGCCTTGATGGTTGGGCTAACACGTGCATGTCTTTTTTTTTTTTTATCTGAGATGCAGTATATTAGAATGTTGGGCATTTTTCCGCGAGTGCTCCTTTTTATTTGTTTTACATTTTTTTGCTTAGTCATGTTACCGTAAGGAATTGGCAAGTAGTGTCGCAAAACTTATATTTTTATAGTGTTGGAAAGTGTTTCTAGATGATCTGGCTACCCATGCCTATTTTTTTTTTTTAGCCAGATATGGCGTATATATAAGTATGTGTTCGATTTTCCTGTGATTGCCATTTTTTCGTTTTTTCCCATTTCTTTCAAAATTACTACGTACTAAGGAACTATCACAGAGTAATGATTCATTTATATGTTTATTTGTCGGAAAATGTGCCTTGATGGTTTGCCTAGCACGTGGCTGAAATTTTTTTTTTCTGAAATGCCGTATATTAGAATGGCCATTTTTCCACGAGTGCCCTTTTTATTTGTTTTGCATTTTTTTGCTTAGTCATGTTACCGTAAGGAATTGGCAAGTAGTGTCGCAAAACTTATCATTTTATAGTGTTGGAAATTGTTTCTAGATGATCTGGCTACCCATGCCTATCTTTTTTTTTTAGCCAGGTATGGCGTATATATAGGTATGTGTTCGATTTTCCTGTGATTGCCATTTTTTCGTTTTTTCCCATTTCTTTCAAAATTACTACGTACTAAGGAACTATCACAGAGTAATGATTCATTTAGATGTTTATTTGTCGGAAAATGTGCCTTGATGGTTTGCCTAGCACGTGGCTGAATTTTTTTTTTTCTGAAATGCCGTATATTAGAATGTTAGCCATTTTTCCGCGAGTGCCCCTTTTTATTTGTTTTGCATTTTTTTGCTTAGTCATGTTACCGTAAGGAATTGGCAAGTAGTGTCGCAAAACTTATATTTTTATAGTGTTGGAAAGTGTTTCTAGATGATCAGGCTACCCATGCCTATCTTTTTTTTAGCCAGATATGGCGTATATATAGATATGTGTTCGATTTTCCGGTGATTGCTATTTTTTCGTTTTTTCCCAATTCTTTCAAAATTACTACGTACTAAGGAACTATCACAGAGTAATGATTCCTCTAGATGTTTATTTGTCGGAAAATTTTGTTTACTTCTTTTTTGATTGAATATCATCAAATTTTTTTAGCTAAAATATTATATTGTTTTACATTTTTTTTTTCGATTTTATTTCCCTTCAAAAAAATTTTTTTGGGTCAGAATTTTAATTTTATAGTCGTAAAATAATCGACAATTATCCAGCAACCCACCATACAATTTTTATGCATATCCAATAATAATTAGATTAGTAAATAACACCTTGAAATTGACATACCCTTCCTACATTTCAAGTGGCAGATTAGGGAGTCTGAGTCAGTGTGGTTGGCGGCCATTTTGTGGACATATCCGAAGTGTGAGCTGCCCTATCTATATATATTCTTGTTCCCTATAGAATTTGTGATATTTTGGTATATTTTTACCTGCATAAATATCATATTATATATTAAATATATGTATTTTTTTATGAAATTTCTAAGTACTCAAAAAATTACCTTTAGATATGGCCCCTGATATAAATGTAATTTACAAAATAATGAAGATTTTTTTACATATTTCTATTTTAGGATAACATATGTTTATTCCCTAAAAAAATTAGCCACTTCCTATTTCATTTGGGTACCCAAAAAAATTCATGAAATTTGGACAAATTTTTTTGTCCAAAAAAAGTTACCCTTTTTTTCTCATTTCAGATCTTCACCTCCATGGGTCTGACTTCATCCAAAATACATCAAGATGTGTCCTAAACATTCAAGAATCAATTCCTAAAAGGATATGTGTATATATATATAAACTTTTTTTTATGAATTTTTATGTCAGGTCTTTTTTTTTCTACTTAATTTTTTAAAATATTTATAATAAATAGTTTTTCTGCAGATGAGTAGTATTTATCTTTACAGTTGTTTTAAGCATTCATTGAAGTTTTTTTTTGGCAAAAGAAAAAAGAAGGTTACTGCAAAAACTGATTTTTCAAGAATTTTTTTTGGCGTCGGGGTCGTTCGCGTCCGAGTATACCCTTAAAGGGGTGTCCAAGGAGCGTACCTATCCAGGGTTAAAATTTTAATTGTTCAATACTTCTCCTGTAGTTTATTTATTTCCTTATTTCCTTTCCTCACGAGGTTAATTTTCCATGTTGGAGCCTTTGGACTTATTGCATCTTGCGTTTCCCACTAGGGTTGTAGCTTAGCTGTTAATAATGATAATAGGAATAATAATAATGATAATAATAATAATAATAATAATAATAATAATAATTTTACAGTGCTCAATGCGAAATATAAGTGAGTATTTACAATGATTAATGAAAAAAGTAGCCAAGATCCTGTATGCGATAGTATTGCTCATCTATGGTTTATCCGACTAGCTCTTGGTAATATTTAGACGACCATCTATTATTGATGCTATTCAATCTCCGAAAAGCTGCCAACACGAATGACATGCCCACACCCCATCGAGAGTTTGATTTTCAGACTAAAACATTTTCTCCGGAAATAAAGAGATATACAACAGTGTATGTGACCTCTTTACCTCAGCGATAAAGACAGTCGATAAGCTGAAAGATTTAAGAGCCGGGTTTGTTGGCTGATATATAAGGTGCTTGTAAGATATGTATGGTAAGGGGGGACCGGAGGAGATACTTGCATATCGCCTGCTCGGTGTTGCAAAAGTTCATCTGTCTCAGTAAGATGTTATTAGACTGTGTCAGTGTTCCATTATAAACGAAAATATCATAATCTGAGAAATATTAAAACCCATTATTTCTGTCCTTGAAGATTTTTTTATGCTTTTCCATCTAAAAAATATATTATATTCGTATATTACACGGACACCAACGATATTGAAACTCTTATACTCTCACAGTATTTGAATATCTCTCTCTCTCTCTCTCTCTCTCTCTCTCTCTCTCTCTCTCTCTCTCTCTCTCTCTCTCTCTCTCTCTCTCATCTAAACTGATTAAATTAGTGTATTATATATCAAATTTTCTAAGGAGGCTTTTCATAATTATTTCCAAGTAACATATTTTGATGGGATAGACGAAACTTTCAGCAATACCTAAAACAAATAAGAACACAGTTCAGTGGTTGAATTTCCAATATTCTTCCAATTCTTCCGGTTTCTCATAACGCTCCTCACTATTATTTAAGTTCCACTAAGATCAACATGATGAGGTTAGGAGTGAGCAGTAACAAGACTCACGAAGAAATATTATTTGTTTGGTATGTTAGCGCATAAGAAATTGAGTTACATAGATGTAGTATAAACTTAATCTCCGCATCACTTCTGTAAATCAGTGTAAGACTTCATTCGCAGGTAGACTACTCGTCATATGTCAAGGAAAATACTTTCGTTATCCTTGAAATAACTTACTATCCACATCCGGCCAGCAGTCAAATTACAATGAGATGTGATCCCTACTTTCTCCATATCTACTCACTTGGACGCCTTTAAACTATGCTGGAACCACACTACATGGAAACATTGAAAATACTGTTTCTTTCTCAATTCCTACTCACTTTATGAACTGCCTTTTACATAAATCTCGTGTCTGGTGTACTGCAATCGTTTATAAAGAAGAATCAGTTCATCACGGAAAAACTCCAAAAACTAAGAAAAATACAAAAGTAAAAAAAAATATATAAAAAGTTAAAAGTGAAATAACATTAATTCTTCTTCTTCTTCTTATTCTTCTTCTTCTTTTATCAATATTATCATCATTATTCCAACAGAACCAGTACTAAATTTATTCTGAGCTGTATATAGAGAGAGTCTGGCCAACTGATGTTATGGCACCATCTAGTTCCTGTCGATCTCCACAATATTATTATTATTATTATTATTATTATTATTATTATTATTATTATTACTTGCTAAGCTACGACCCTACTTGAAAGAGCAGAATGCTATCAGCCTAGGGCTCCAACAGGAAAAATAGCCCAGTGAGGAAAGGAAATAAGGAAAACACAAGAGATGCAAATAACAATTTGAATAGAACATATTAAGAACAGAAAAACACTAAAATGAATATTTCATATATAAACTATAAAAACTTCAAAATAAAAAGAAAAAAAAAGAAGCGAAATAAGACAGAATAGTGCGCCCAAGTGTACCCTCAAGCAAGAGAACTCCACCCCAAGATAGTGAAAGACCATGGTATGGAGGATATTGCACTATCCAAGACCAGAGAACAAAGGTTACATTTTAGGGTGGCCTTCTCCTAGAGGCGCTCCTGCTTACCATAGCTAAACAATCTCTTCTACCTTTACCAAGAGGAAAGAAGACACTGAACAATTAACATTGCAGTTGTTAACCCCTTGAACGAGGAAGAATTGTTAGGAAATCTCAGTGTTGTCAGGTGTATGAGGACAGAGGAGCATGCGTAAAGAATAGGCCAGACCATTCGGTGTATATGTAGGCAAAATGAAGATGAGCCATAACCAGAGAGAAGGATCCAATGTAGTACGCTTACCCCAAAATTGTCCTACTTTAGCTTGTAAAACCGTTTTTATCAATATTCTTTTGTTTTTTAGATAATTGTGTAATCGCATAGAAGAAGAAAACTGAGCCGTTTTATCTGATGTCATGGCAAGAAAAAAACGAATTTTTTTTTTTTTTGGTCCAATAAATTGTTGTAGCTCTCTAAAATATTTTTCTCTAATCCCAATAAACCAAAATCTGTATTACTGCAATAAGCTGGACATTTTTCTTTATATATATATATATATATATATATATATATATATATATATATATATATATATATATATATATATATATAAATCTGGTAATTGTCTATGTGTACTGTGTGTATGTTCACAGACATGTTCACCACAGAAAAACTGTACAAGGAACTTACAGAATATCTAATGATAGAATCTTATGTAATTTCTTATCGTAAGAAATAACGCTGCTATTTCCATTTAGATCAAGACCCACCTTCAGGGTCTACGGGCCCCATAATTACAGACCCCCTAAAACTGTATTACGTGCAATCGGGCGAAATCGAGCAGGCTGTCGTCATACTTAAAATTTAAAAAAATACTAATAATTGAGAAATCTAACGTCGCTATTTTTATTTCGAGCAAGAACTACCTTGGGGGTCTACAGTCCCATAATTACAAGCCCCCTAAAACTGTATTCAATACTAAGGAATTGCAAGGAATTTCGACATAGAGACTGTATGAATATAGGAGATTTTTTGGGGTTATATTCATTTGGAAATTTGTCCTAAAAAAGGGGGCCCTGGGGGATTGCCCGCCACCCCCAACCATACACAGCATACACTGATTTTTTTTTTTTTTCATGTGGTAAAACGTACAAAAACTTACAGAATATCTAATGATGGAGTCTTATGTAATTTTCATTTTTTTCTTCAGTTTTCTACAAAATGATGCAACTCAAAAACACTACAAAATATTTAAGGGTTGTGTCTTATGTAATTTTCATTTTTTTTCAGTTTTCTACAAAATGATGCCACCCAAAAAGAGGTTCCCATCCGATAAATCCGATAAAGCAATTTCGGTGAAAAGAAAAAGATAGTAGGAAACAGAAGAGCAGAGGAATTAACGTAAGGAAACAAATGCGAGAAGAAAGGCAGCTCGACGTGAGACACAGGATGAAGAACAAAGAAAAGCCCTGCAAGTAGAATGGCAGCTAGCCATAAAGCAGAAAATGAAGAGCACAGGAATTTGAGAAGGAACGCTAATAAAAGGAGATTGGCAGCTAGACGTGAATCTGGATATGAAGAGCAAAGGAATTTAAGAAGGAACACGAATGCAAGCAGAATGGCAGCTAGACGTGAAGCAGAAGACGAAGAGCAGAGGCATTTAAGAAGGAACACTAATGCAAACGGAATGGCAACTAGTTGTGAAGAACTGGATGAAGTCCAAATAAATTATCTTCTTGAATTTAATCAACAAACAATATCAGCTATAAGAAATCACAAATCAAAAAATCAAAGAATGACTCGACTTCAGGATAACCAACAAAGAAGGATTGTCCATTGAAACCAAGAAACATCTGAAGGAGCTGAGAATAGTTGCCATATAACATCAGAAGGAGCTGAGAATAGTTGCCCAATTGATAAAGTCATGCATGCAGAAGTAAGACCTTGTCCTTTAAATGATGTGCAATGGCATCTTGGTGCCTTCACTTCTAATCCAAGATCCCTCTATGAAACAGAGGGCATAGTACAAATTGGCTTAATGTCACAACAATGCAATCATTGTGGTTCTCAGAAATGAAAGAATGAACCTCCTGGATTTTGATGCAGTGGAGGAAAAATTAGACTAACTCTGTCAGTTGAACCTCCTGAATATATCGAAAAAAAAATCTCAATGGAACATCCCACCATTCAAAAAATTTTCTTGAAAAGATGCTACTATATGATAATGCTTTCTAAATGACTTCATTTGAAGCAAAATTTGTGATGAGGGGGGATTTATGCCAATATTCAAAATCCAAGGGCAAATATACCCAATATATGCAAATACAAACTCAAGACTGTGTGATTTTAAATAAATAGTAAGAAATGAAGTTCATAGGCTACACGTGTAATGTGTATAAGTGTATAGAAATAATACACATCAATAATGTAAACAGTGATTTTGCTTATGAATGTTCAGGAAATTTTCCTTTTGCATGAGATCTCGGGTTTTGTTACCTATCTTTTCCATGTAGGTTTCCGTAATGCAGATTTTGATTTACTGAAAATAAAGCTCCTTGGTATAGTAGATAACTTGAGTTTTTATGGCCATCATCTCTTGCCTGTTTGCATTGATCCACATTAAAATTATTCTTAATATAAATTAGATCAGGGGTCCCCAACCTTTTTGAGTAAAAGGGCCACATTATCATTCGAAATACAGATGAGGGTCGCATATTAGAATTATCCTTACCGTCGGAGAAAGTTCACATTTATTTGTATATTATTCATCTTTTGAGTTTTGTTCAAGTTAAGAGTCTTACACTCTTATGCCAGCTATTGCTACGTAGGTATTATTCCTATAAATTAAAAAATCTTAATAGTAGCTCATGTTTTATTGTAGAATTTGTGCAAGAAAATAATGAGTTATTGAACATTCTATATATCTTATCTTTAATGGGAAACTTGAAGCTGCATCTTAGAAATATCTATTTCTACATTTGTAACAGAAAGTCTCAAAATTTGGTGATGCAGATGCTCATCAGTAAGCTTAGATCTAAGTTTTGATTTTACTAGTTTAATTTTTTAAAATGTTTGCTCACAGATATATGTACTACCGAAAATTTAAAACATGCCAACAGCAATTTTTTTTTAAGTTCAAATATTTTTCTGGTACTCTGAAATAAAATTCCAAAAGTCTATTGTCTTGAAACGCGGGTTTCAGGGCATCATTGGCTTGCAAATCAATCATTTGCATTTGATAAATTCCTGGAATATCTTCTGGTGATAAACTGAAAGGATTTTGAAACATTTGAATTTTCTGCTTATGCTCATGGAAGTCCTTAAATGTATTTGCAAATTCTTGTTTTAAAAATTCCATTGCCTTTGTACATATTTCTTTTGAGGCAGTTGATGTATTCATTTCCTTCTGAAACACTTTAAAACATGGAAAATGTATAAAGTTTTCATCACTGAACTGTTTCATAAAAATATCTAGTTTATTTTCAAAAGCTTTCACCTCAGTAAACATATCTGATACCAATTTTCTATTGCCTTGTAGTCTTAAGTTCAAATAATTCAAATGATCAGTTATATCAGATAAGAAAGCTAAGAAGAAAACCCAGTCTGAATCTGAAAATGCTTCTGGAATCTTTCCTTTTTCCGTAAGAAATATTTCAATTTCATGACGAAGAGCAAAAAACCGCCTGAGAACTTTTCCTTTGCTGAGCCACCTCACTTCAGTATGGTATAATACTTAACCATACTCTGAATCTATTTCAGATAAAAATGTCTGAAACTGTCTATGGTTCAAACTATGACGTCTAATGAAATTCACAGTTGATATGACGACGTTCATGATATCTTTAAATTTAAGAACCTTACTGCACAGTACCTGCTGATGAATAATGCAATGGAACTTCAGAGGAGGGGTGTCATTAGCACTAGCAACTTCATTGCAGATTTTCTCGACCAACCCTGTTCTACTTCCAACCATGTTTCTTGCTCCATCAGTGGTTACACTTTTAACTTGGCCCAGCTTAAATCAAGGTTATTTACCGCCTGATGTAGTTTTAAAAAGAGATTTTCTGATGTAGTATCTTTCCTACTTCGAAGGGCACACAAATCTTCTACAACCTGAAAATTTTTGTCAACACCTCTAATAAAAATCAGAAGTTGTGCTGCATCCAAAATATCATTGCTTTCATCCAAAGCTAAAGAAAAATATTGAATACGCTGTGCTTTCTCGGATAATGTTGAAAACACTTCTCCACTTAAATCTTCTATACGCCTTGTGACTGTTGAAGCAGACAAACTTACATTTTGAAAGAGTGACAACTTTTCTGGACATATTTCTTTGACCGTTTTCATCATGCACTCCTTAATAAATTCCACATCAGTAAGTGGCTTTCCTTTTTCACATAAATACTTGGTAACCTGGTAGCTGGCACAAACATATGATTCAATCTCACTAGCTTTGCTTTAAAAGAGATTCTGCTGAGCAGACACTGATTTTTTCTGAGAAGATATCTTGTTTGAGCGCATATCACCTTGAAGTGATAAACAATTCTTGTGTTGTGATTCATATTGACTCTTGATATTAAATTTCTTTAATGTCTTTATTCTTTCGTGACATAAAAGACACAATGCAGTCAGCATGTGAAATAACAAAGTGGTCAGAAGTCCAACTTTCATTAAACACACGATCCTCCTCATCTATTTTCCTTTTTATAGGGTTAGGTGACATGTTTAAATCCTGTAAGAGAGGAATTTAACGGCTGTATTAAGAGCATATGTAGATATGAATATGTATACATGGATATGTATATACCAGTGTGTATAGGTACATAGTGTATGTATGCATACGTATAATTGCATGTATGTATTTATACCGGTATATGTACATATATGAATTTATGTATACATACATACACACAATATATATATATATATATATATATATATATATATATATATATATATATATATATATATATATATATATATATGTGTGTGTGTGTGTGTGTGTATGTATAATGTGTGTATGTATGTACAGTATATATAAATCCATATATGTACATATACCGGTATAAATACATGCGTACACTTATACATATGTATACATACATTAAGTACCTAAACACACTGGTATGTACATATCCATATATACATATTCATATCAACATATGCTCTTAATATATCCATCAAATTCCTCTCTTACAGGATTTAAACATTTCATCTAACCCTAGAAAAAGGAAAATAGATGAGGAGGGTCGTGTGTTTAATGAAAGTTGGACTTTTGACTACTTTTTCAATTCACATGCTGACAGTCCATTGTGTCTTATATGTCACGAAAGAATAAAGACCTTGAAGACATTTAATATCAAGAGACATTCTGAATCACAGCACAAGAATTATCATTTTATCTTCTCTGAAAAAAGTCAGTGTCTGCTCAGCAGAATCTCTTTAAAAGCAAAGCTAGTGAGATCGAAATATAAGTTTGGCTGCTTCAACAGTCACAAGGCGTACGGAAGATTCAAATGGAGACGTGTTTTCTGTGTATAAACATTTACATACATTTTACATGTGTATATATGCATATAAACACGTATACATATTACATATAAAAATACATACATAATAGGCTACATGTGTATATATACATATACACGCCGAAACACTGAATGTTTTCTATTCTGGATGGGACATATTTATAGTATACGGCAAAGGTGTTTGCAAACACTTTCAAAACAGTTTTCAAATGATGTTTTCTAGAGAGGCCAGGCCTTTACAAAACTATTTCAGTTTAACACACTGTCTATATATATATATATATATATATACATATATATATATATATATATATATATATATATATATATATATATATATATATATATATATATATATATATATATATCCCGAGGTCGTTAAGATAATCCAGATTTTAATGTATTAATATATAAGGCTTATTTGAAATATATATATATATATATATATATATATATATATATATATATATATATATATATATATATATATATATATAGTTTAGTAGCTTGAAAAACAAACATAAAGATGGTAGTAACAAATCCTATGTCAGAAAGCAAAAATTAATCACAACTGGAAAAAGCATTCTTTGATAAACAGTTAGCCACTAAAGATGAACTGTGATAATCTGATTTACTCCTGTACGCAAGTTGGCGTGAAACGTTGACGTATAATACATGTTCAAACCGCGTTTGGTGTAAAATCAGAGATTGTTTTCATCACTTCTTCCTCGTGAATTACATAACAGAAAATACACGATGTATAGATATTTACGGATTTCTTTATTTTCTTAGCACTGTCAATATGTATTTACTTAGGTACCTTAAAAAAAAAAAATACAATATCAAATCTTATGTCAGAAAGCGAAAGTTGATCACTATTGGAAAAACACACTTTTTGATAAGCTGTCAGCCACTGAACTAAAGATGACCTGTGATGTTCCGATTCACTCCTGTACGTAAGTAAAAATAAAATGTCGACGTATAATACTTGTTCAAATCGCGTTCGGTGTAAAAGCAGAGTTGGTTTCTATTACTTTTTCCTCTCAGGAATTACATAACGGGAAAAATACATGAAATTTAGTTATTTATGGATTTATCTATTTATTATTATTATTATTATTAAGAGAGAGAGAGAGAGAGAGAGAGAGAGAGAGAGAGAGAGAGAGAGAGAGAGAGAGAGAGAGAGAGAGAGCATTACCCGTATATTGCTCTGGGGGCCACGCTGAGTATCATTAAGGGCTAGTGCCACAGGTTGGGAACCTCTGAATTAAATTATCATTAACTATACTCACTACCAATTGCTAAATTATGAATATAAATCTTCATGGTATAATCAACATTATTGGAGTACACAAAAAATCTTAAGCTTTTTTGAGAGAATTGCCATGTGCTTCCCAATAATTTCTTTTTACTTTAAGTTCTCATGAAAGTTTCTATGAAAATTGTACATTATTTCACCTTTCCAAACTGTACTGTACTGAACATCCTTCTGCTACACAGCATATCATAATTCATGTAAATTATAAAAATCCATTCAGATTACTGATGTGAAGTTTTACTATATCTTTCACCTGATAGATATAATATGGCGTCTATCTTACATTGCCGAATTCGACCAATTACGTTTCACCTGACTCGTGAGATCATGGCCAACCTCTATGGTATGTATGGAAGTGCAAAGGCTCTGCATTAATGGATGAAACATGGTCCACCAAACGGATGTCACACAACATAGTGTAGACACAACACAACCTGTAACAAATGCGACCTACAGCCGTCAGGTACCACCTAGTAAAGGTGAAGTGGATTTTGGAAGAAGCAGGTGGCAGTGTCTAAGGTTTAGATGATGGCTCCTTTTTATGTATCCCTGTGAAAACAAAATGGTGACTACCACAGGGAATTGAATAGCAGCCTTTTCATTTACTGGCCACAGTATGCAGCTGATAATAGAGATTCGCCGATACCACTTTGGAGGACGATACTGCTATCAATACCCAATTTTTAACTAGACTGATACCTATACCGATAACCAACTTTTTCTAGACCTATACTGATACTGATACCAAAGAAATAACCGATACCGATACTAGCCGAGACAACGCTGATTTAGAAATTCTAATGATTACAATAACAGTATAATATTGATTTGACGACTGACTTTTCAAGCTCTTCAGTGTGTGCAATGCAGTGTGTGAGTCATCATTAGGCATATTGAGTAAGCAGTACAGGCCAAACAGTTTGTGGTATCTGTTTGACATAAAACAGTGTTATGAAACATGTTAAACTATGGCCATGTCCATGGCAATGACGCAACCTGATCATGAATCTAACGCCTTCCTCTCTGTGAATTTAGTTCATCCTGATCACTGAACTAGAAAAAGTAGCTGTTCATGAATAAAGTAATGAATAATTTGCATTTGAGAATTTAGTCTTAGCGTGAGGAGCGAAAATGGTATCTTTGACCGAAAAAAAAAAAAAAAGAAATATAATAGGTTTCCATTTCCAACGTTCAGTCTCAGCGAATTTCTCCCTTATAGTGTTATATTCTACACATAACCCTTTGTCTCTTATGTACAATTGTCTGCAAGAATTCTAGTGCACACCAAGAATTTATACTGAAAACTTTATATGGATTTTACAAGGAATCACCAGTAATACTAAACTTCTTTTTTTAGTAAAGTCCATATTTCAGCTAGTGAAATGTTACACATTCTATTCAAACCCCAAAGGTAGTCCCGTTCATTGGTAGGACTCCATTAGTAATAGGTAAAATATATTATGTTCGCTAGAATGAACTATAATCATTTGTCAGGTGGCTAGGAAAAAAGAGCAAAATTGGCCCGTACATATTCAATTTCAAGGATAGGCTAGTTCATCGACAGTACAGCTAATTAGGTACCGGGGTATTCGAGTTGCCACTATGTGGTCTCGTGAAAAGGTAGACGGAGCGGGCGGCTAATGTCTACTTAGTAAAAGGTTACCTTCATTTCACCTCATATCACAGTTGTCACAAATGTTATATCTTCCTGATCCTTGGAGAATCGAACAAACCGAAGGTATCTAACAAAAAAAACACAGCAAGACATCAGAATTTTTCTCCCGTGTTTTATATCCAGAGATAAAATACAATGTACTCTTTAACTAAATATTTTGATATATGCAAATGCTTACTATGGATACATATTAAGATTCCAAAAATAGTTGACATTGCTGTAAAATCATGTATAAGTACTTATGTGGTTGAAGGTAATATACCAACTGATAGATCATTTAACTTGACTCTAATCATGTAAAATCTCAATTTTATCGTCATAAGATTTCTCATAAGACAAAAAGAATACTAGCATGTGGTGTTTAGTGACAATGGGGAAGTTTTGGAAATTATTTCCGTGAAGGTCCATATTAGTTGTAGCACAAGTAATGCCATGTGAAATTCTGGCACTGGCTCCTGCTTGGTAAAATTTAGGTCGACAAATTGAACACTGAAACGACAAAGCTGGAAACAATATTGAGATGTTGATCTCTTGCATCACTAAATTACAACAATGATTTGACTGCTGTTGGATAAAATGTATAACTTTCAAAGTATCCATTTGTCAAAATATGCCAAAATATGTGGAAACCCGAAAGGTGGGATATTGTGGAGAAATTATTATTTTTATTTAATTGTTGAGTAGGAACTTGTTGTTCCGGTAATGTCTGCCTGCAAAACACAACAAAGATCCACAAAGGAGGAAAGGAGCACTTAAACTGAAAGGCACAAACACCCTGGTAAATTCTTTGGTAATGCAGTTCACAAACATTTACTCTAAATGCAAAAAAAAACTGAATTCTGTCCAGAGGCCTGAAAATTTCCCACGTGAAATTAAAAGTAATTTGATGGCCTACTTTATCTTTGTTAAGTCTAAAGCTATCTCACTCTCAGGCTCTGTTATGGTTCTGTCCCATGGACCCCAGTGAAATAGTGAACAGGCATTTACGTTAATAATGGAGGCAATGGCATTGGATGGGAGCAGTGATGTATTGTAATAAAGTATAAGTTAAAAATAAAGATCTTTACCTTTGAAGCACTGAGAATGAACATTAAGTCACTCGCGAATACACTATTACTTTTAAATTATTTAGACTTACTCCTTTCAATATATCTGGTATATTGTCCCGAGATTGAATATTCATAATAGATAATCGATCAATGAAAGGAGTAGAAATACGAAAAGATATAATTAACCTAATCTAGCTACTTTATTACAAAATTTGAATTTGAAAATTGGACATCTTAAAAGAGGTAAAAAGAAAACAAATAATTGAACCAATAAAAAAAATGCAAAAATAGTAATAGAAATATGGTTGCCTTAGTCTCGTGTTCTACTGCAATGGCAAATTATTGAAGTGGGGTTGGACACATGTTCTTTGTTACCCGAGATGGGACTAGTCTTAAAACCAGAATCATAAACAAATTTGTACACACAATCCCATGTACTCAGCCCAAATTATAGAAAAGCCAGTTACTTAAATCAAGTAAAAATGAATCTCAGCTGGTCTAAAATGGCGAAACTCTAAGTGGCCACGTGAATTACCTGCACTCCTTACTTTGATGCTGGGAAAAGCTCTTGTCCATGCAAATGGCTATTAAATGGATAGTTTGCACCCTTGACTGGCTGGTCCGGGGGAATCTAAATGATATAGCGAGGTACTTTAAGCTTAATCAAGCTGATTACTTACGTTAATACTTCACAAGTCAAAGGTAAAAGATCCGGTTCGAAGGACCACTCGTGTGGAGAGATATTATTATTTTTGTTTTATTGGTGAGTAGGAACTTCTTGTTCCAGGAATATCTCCCTGCAACAAGCAACAAAGATCCACAGGAGAGGAAAGGAGCACATACACTCAAAGGCACAAACACCCTGGTAAATTCTTTGGTGATGCAGTTCACAAACCTTTACTCTAAATGCGAAAAACTGTACTCTGTACAATGAATTGGAGCAATGATGTATTGTAGTAGAGTATAAGTTAAGGGGGCTGGCCAGCTAATACCGTTTTTTAAGGACAGGACTTTGACATTCAGACCACTTGATAAGTGGACTTTGGACATCGCCAAACTGCATAGGATTTTACCTCTGACCATCGGTTTTGCAACGCCAGGGTTATTTATCCTGAAAATTAGTGTTTTTCAAATTCAATCTCCTCCCATGATAATTAATATTCAGGCCCGGGATTACTATACTATATAGACATGATTTCAACCTCCAATCAGGTAGAGAGTTTTTTTTTTTTCTAAACGTCATTGTTTTGCCAGATTTTATTCTGTTCATTATGGTAAAAAAATAAACCCTATAAATCAAGGAAAAAAATCAAAAAATATATGACACAAAAAATGGATAAAAGAGCTCTATTTTATTGTTTTATGGTCTTTTTAAGTTATATACCAAATTTCAGTGCTATAACTGTTCAACTAAGGGAGAAGATAGAATTTGAAAGTCAATAAGTATAGTTTTGAGATATGGGCGTTCAAAGTTTGTCTTTGTATTTTTACAAAAATAATGTTGATAAATCATGATTGTTATGAATTTAATGTTCTTTTTTATATTAAGGAACCAAATTTTATTTATCATAATGTTATTTATCATAATCTAATCATAAATTATGATCCCTTTGCTCAATATCTATCTACTTTAGGCTCCTGATCAGGCGAGACAGTCGCTCCTTCATCCTTCACAAACTCCGATAATATCGCAGATATTACCCACTTCGTAACTCGTATTAGAGCCAATTTTCTTTTTTCTTATGTTAGAAAGATGTTGAAACTATCCTTTCCTCTTTGGGATAGTGAAATTCTTGCCGAAACCAAGAAAAACAGGGGTAAAAGCGAGAAAATGTCAGAGGTCAAACTCAAACGTGTGTTCTCTCTGAGGTTTGTACTAGCGCTGAAAGCTGAAGTTTGTTTAACTTCGTCTTGTGACTCATGAAATCTATACAGATGCCATTGCTCGCATTTTTGTTTTATATTGAAATGTAATACTTATCAAAATTTACGTTACCAGAGAAAAACTGCATTTTCTTGTAGGGATCAATGTTTTTGGCTTATGGGGTTACTTTTACTAATTACCCTGTAACTATAGGAGTAAGAGGAATTTTGAGAAAATATTTTGTATACTCATTCTTAATTGCCATACGAAGCTCAGTGAATTTTTTTCAGGATTTTGTTTTTTTCCTTGTTTACTCCCAAACATTGGCATACCAACCGGGTCCCTTAAGATAAGGATCTTTACTTTCGAAGCGCTGAGAATGAATACCAAGTCACTCCCTAACACACTATTACTCTTAAGTTATTTAGACTTACTCCTCTCAATACATTGGAGATACTGCCCCAAGATTAAATATTCCTATTAGATACAATCAAATTAATGGAGATGTAGAAGTACGAAGAGGTGTAATTAATCTAATCTAGTTACTTTATTATACAATATTTACATTGGAAAATCGGACATCTTAACAGTGGTGAAAAGGAAAGCAAATAATTGAAAGAATCAAAGAATGCAAAAATATTAATAAGAATACGGTTGCTTTAGACGCTTGGTCGTGTCTTGTGACCTGAGATTGGACTAGTCTCTAAGAACAATATTTAAACACAATCCCATGCACTAAGCTCGAAATATGTAAAAGCCACGTACTTTACCCGAACTTCTCACAGTACTTGCACAATAGTCCTTGTCCAAAAAAATGGCCGTTGAATGGATAGTTTGTACCCTTGACTGGCTCACCCTGGGATTCTCGCTTGTTGGTAGATAGGGTCTCACTAGAACAGTTCCCAGGCTCGTCTTCTCCCCTCTCTCCAGCCGATAGGACACCAGAACTCCTCTGTCCTCTGTTTGGTTGGAGTCGAGTTCGGGAGTGAGCCAGAGATGCACAGATTGACTGACCAAGTCGGTTAGCCGGCACAACCCCGGCTCGTGCACGAAGGGGGTGACTCTCATGTCAAAAGCCGTCACCGGGGTTCAGCTTCCAAAACAAGTGACGATCGTGGGATAACACAGTTTAGGTGCCATATCGGGACTTTTGGGCAGTGCAATTTATTGTTGAAAGTTGTGAGTAGGAGGCAGGATTCTGTGCAAAATACAGAGAAATCTTGTAGCTCTAGGGGAATATACATACCTAGTAATTCTACCTATTCTGGCATACTAAAAATCTATAATTTAAATGATTAAGTAGCAAAGGGCTGGTGCTATGAGTAGACCTCTTAAAAATAAATCAGACCTGAATTGGTACTGAAGAGATAAAGGTGCTTATAAGTCAGCAGTATTAAAATTACTTACAAAACCAGTTTAATAATTTATCTCGATTCACGTTGTTTAAGAAAAGAATGAACGCAGGCGTAAGGCTTTTGTCTTGCATTCCTATGTAGCGAAGTCATAATCATGGTGTACAGCATTGTCAATGAGTTAAATTCACCGCAGTCAATCCACGTTTCGGAACAAAAGACGTCAAGTATGGGAGTGAAAGCTTCAAGGGTAACTACAATATTGAGAGTGAGACAAAACTACCAGAGAGGCGAATAAGAGTGAAGAAAATTCCTCACAGATATATTCAACAGTGATGATGTCACAAAAATTTATGCTGTGTAGTCTCATAATCATAAGCCTCTAGTCAACTAACCAACCTACATGTACATCAAAGCCTATATCATGCGTTCTAAGATATGTGAAAAGATGGTAGATTAATGCATTTGCCCCATGATACAATGCAAAATCTCACTAACCGTTCCACCAAATCTCTAACCATCCCGGCTTGAGGGTACACTCGGGCACGAAATTTTATCTTCACCATCTCTTGTTGCTTTTTTTTTTTTTTTTTTTTTTTTTTTTTTTTTTTTTTTTTTTTTTTTTTTTTTTTTTTTTTTTTTAACATATAGCTTATATTGGAAAGAAGCAAAGTTATGGTTGTTGATATTCTTAAAATGTTTTCTTTTTGTTGTAAATTACTTCTCTTGTAGTTTATTTATTTCCTTGTGTCCTTGCCTCACTGGGCTATTTCTCAATGTAGGAGCCCTTAAGCTTATAGTATCTAGCTTTTCCAACTAGGGTTAGAGCTTAACTTGTAATAAATAATGATAATGATAATAAGAATTATACTTCAAGTTTTCTCTCATGAAGAATTTGTTTAGTTCCAGCAAGGTTTTATTACAACATCGATTCACGTGTTAAGCATCAGCCATGGCTATATATATATATATATGTATATATATATATATATATATATATATATATATATATATATATATATATATATATATATATATATATATATATATATATATATATATATATATATATATATATATATATATATATATATATATATATATATATATATATATATACAGTACATACATATATATATATATATATATATATATATATATATATATATATATATATATATATACATATGTATATATATATATATATATATATATATATATATATATATATATATATATATATATATATATATATATATATATATGTATATATATATATATATATATATATATATATATATATATACATATATATATATATATATATGTCTATATAAATGTATATAAATGTATATATGTATATATATATATATATATATATATATATATATATATATATATATATATATATATATATATATATATATATATATATACATATATATATATATATTTATATATATATATATATATATATATATATATATATATGTCTATATAAATGTATATATATATATATATATATATATATATATATATATATATATATATATATATATACATATATATATATATATACAGTATATATATATATATATATATATATATATATATATATATATATATACTGTATATATATATATATATATATATATATATATATATATATATATATATATATATATATATATATATACATCTCTCATTACCAATGTAGTATCATCAAGTCTAGGGAGTACTTCTGTTTGGGAGATTCTCATCTTTTTACCATATCATGAAAGACAAATAACATCATTAGACATAAAAAAATAGATAATTTTCCTCTCTAAACCCAAAATTAGACAAGATGGATCATTTAAAACATTTAATAGTGAGTTAACAGCCGGCTGTCAACCCACCCGCAAAGCATTAATGTCCCACTTCACCGCAGAGCCACATAGCGGAGTAGTTCCTCCGGTACCTCATATTGTTTTACAGAACTTATAATATTGTTGTTCTATCAGGTTGAATAAGAAGTAGTATATAAAGAAAAAGGATTCACAAATAAACAAATAATTCTGCAAATGTAAAATGAGAGAGAGAGAGAGAGAGAGAGAGAGAGAGAGAGAGAGAGAGAGAGAGAGAGAGAGAGATGGCTGATAAGTATGATGTACTACCCGTGTGTCACATGAGCGTACTTAGTAACTACATGTACAATGAGAGAGAGAGAGAGAGAGAGAGAGAGAGAGAGAGAGAGAGAGAGATGGCTGATAAGTATGATGTACCACCCATGTGTCACATGAGCGTACTTAGTAACTACATTTCTCTTTTCTGCATATGTTATCCTTTGTATCTTCGCTCTCCCCTCGCACTGACAGCAACTTGTATTAACCTGTCTGCCTACTTCATTGTTAACTGTTAACAGAACCGGTTGCCGGTTTGACAAGAAATAGCATGTTTGTATTTTGTGACCTTCCTACAGGGACCTGGTGTGTATATATACTCAATGTGTCGTAATAAAGTTACCCAGTTGCATTCATCTCGCCTTTGACTCACAACCTACTCTTGGCCTGTCACATTGGTGACCACAGAGTGTGACTCGCTCCTCCCGCCCTCCCCCCCTCCCCACTCACTGTTACTATGGCGGACTCAACGGAAGTTGGCGCCACCCCATTTAAACTTTTGTCATTCGCCAGCAGAGAGGCATTTGCTTGGTTTCAGCACGCAGAAGTCCAGTTCCGCATCAAGGGCGAGACTCGCTCAAACACCAAAGCAGATTATGTTCTCGTGGCGGTATCCGAGGACACATTCCCAGAAATCTCTGACTGGCTTTGTGAACAAGGAGAAACCCCAATAGCGTATGACGGCCTCAAAACATACCTTCTGCAGCTGTACTCGCCATTGCCAGCCACCCATATAGCAAAGAATTTTCAGCTCTCTCAACAACCGTTGGGGGACCAAAGGGCTTCGCACGCCCTCAGGGAAATGACCAGTATCGCTCGCCTACAACCGGCCGCAGATGGCTCTCCTAGTGAGGCGAACCTACTTCGTGCCCTTTGGGTACGCCGCTTACCCAAACCTGTACGCGCTGCCATACCTGATGTCGATAGTTTACCCATAAAGGACTTGATGACCAAAGACGATGCCCTTATAGACAGCCACTTCACGACCTTCAAGACCTCCATCAATGCCTCCAATCCTGACGAAGAGTACACCTATCCAACATCAACCGAAGGTGACGTAAATGCCATAGGACACACATGCCTACCCCGTAACCTGCTGGAGTGGTGACAAAGCCACCCATCACCCACCAATCTCTCGTGCCCCAACCAACGACTTCTACAGCCACAGTTATGCTATTACCACTAAAGAGTCGGGGCTGCCACAAAGAAATGTACCAAGGAATGTCAGTGGCGGTGGGCTCCCGTGTTTCTATTCTTTCCTTTTTACATGATACAAGAACGGGCGTGCGATTTTTGGTAGACATGGGTGCTTGTCATTTTCTTTTGCCAAGGGAACTCTTCAGGACACGACATAGTCTGTCTACGTCTAACGACGTCAGCCTGGTAGCTGCCAATGCGATACCCACCTACGATTACAAGAACCTCACATTATCGTTTGGAAACGGATAATTTAATTGGAAGTTTCTCGTTGCTGAAGTCACAATGCTAATCCTCGGTGCGGATTTCCTCTCTCATTTCTACCTTCTGGTCAATGTTGCCCACCGACGATTGGTCAACGCAGACACGTACTTGTCGACACCTCTTCAACCCACCCATTCAACCTCGCTCTCCACATCAGTGCACCCACGGATGCCTACACCCACCTACTCCCGTCATACCTGGAAGTTTTCCGTCCAGAACTTCGCCAAAGGCTATAATTATCATCATATCAAGATGACGGGACCCCCAGTCTTCACCAAATTCAGACTCTGGCACCAGATCAATTGGCAGCCGCTAAACAGACGTTTGCCAAAATGGAAGAAATGGGCCTTTGCCAAAAGGCCTCAAGACCATGGTCATCACCCATACACATCGTCCTGAAGAAAGACGGCTCCCTCCGTCCATGTGGGGATTACAGGGGCTTGAACATGCAAACAGAACCGGATCACTACCCCTTCCCAAACATCGCCGACGTGACCTCCTACTTGCACAAAGCGAAGGTTTTCTCAACGCTCGACCCCCTGAAGGGGCATTATCAGGGTCCTATAAACCCAGAAGACATCCCCAAGGCCTCCATCACCCGTCCCATTGGTACATATACCTTCAATTACTTCTGTTTTGGCCTTCGTAATCCTGGGACCACTTTTCAACGTCTCATGGATGGCATCTTAGGGGACCTCCCCTTCAGTATATGTTACGTGGACGACATACTTGTGTTCTCCTCCTCAAAAAAGGAACACCTCTGTCACCTGTGCATCGTGCTTGACCACCTGCAACAAAAAGGCCTTGTAATCCGATACGACAAGTGTACTTTTGGTGCCAACGAAGTGTCGTTCTTAGGGTACTGCATCACTCCTGAAGGAGTCCATACCCTCCCTGAGAAGGTAGCAGCCGTTCAGAATTTCCCCACGCCATCGACTGTCAAAGCACTGCAGGAATTCTTGGACATGACCAACTATTATCACCGTTTTCTGCCAGCCCTTGCCCCAACTGTTGCTCCCCTCTACGCCTCCCTCAAGGGCAAATCAAAAGACCTGAAGTGGGGTCTCCTTCAAGAAGTGACCTTGTGCAACGCAAAAAATGCCCTATCAACCGCTGCTGCTCTCACTTTTCCCATCCCACACGCCCCTCTCCTTCTCTCCACCGATGCCGGCAATGTCGCTATTGGTGCAGTACTCGAACAGGTGGTCGACGGCTCGCCCCACCCATTGGCCTTCTTCAGTAGAAAACTGTCAAAAGCAGAATCGGGTTATTCTACCTTTGATCGCGAATTGCTGGTGGTGCACTTGCCTGTCCGTCACTTTCGCCATTTCTTAGAGGGTACACCCTTCGTCATTCACACAGACCACATGCCTCTGGTGCACGCCTTCACTCAACAGTCTGACGCCTGGTCCGCCGTTAACGCCGACATCTCTCTGCCGCGGCTGAATACAACTGCACCCTTCAACACGTCCCTGGGAAAATGAATCCCATTGCCGATGCCCTGTCAAGAAACACGTTGGCTGCAGTTCAACTGGAATTGGATTACAACGCCTTATCTGAAGCCAAACGACAGGATCCAGAGTATCAAGCATGTAGAACATCCTGCATATCCCTCTGTTGGGAAGACGTCCCTCTCGACGACTCTGACACCATCCTCCTCTGTGACGTCAATACTGGTAGACTGCGACCGTTGATTCCTGCTCTCATGTGCCGACAGGTGTTTGATTTCATTCACTTCCTTTCACATCCCTCGCGCCGTTCTACTGCACAGCTGCTGAAGACGAAGTTCATTTGACATGATATTACTAAGGATGCCAAGAATTGGGTCTGTGCCTGTACTTCTTGCCAAACTTCCAAAGTACATCGACACACGGATTCAGGAGCGGGCACCTTTCCTCAACTTCAGCGTTGTTTCGCCCACATTCACGTCGATGTTGTAGACCCCCTACCCACTTCACAAGGACACCGTTACCTGTTTACCGTCATCGACCGCTCCACTCGTTAGCCTGAAGCCATTCCCATGGAAACTGCAACTTCCGCCTCATGCACATAAACATTACTCTCAGGATGGATAGCAAGATTAGGTATTCCTGAGAATATTACTTCTGACAGGGGTACCACTTTCACCTCTCTATTGTGGGCATCATTAGCGAATCTCCTGGGCATCACCCTATATCATACAACTGCCTACAACCCCGCTGCCAATGGAATGGTTGAATGTTTTCATCGCACCCTCAAAGTAGCTTTGATGTCCCACTGCAAGGACTCCAACTGGTTTACTCAGCTTCACTGGGTACTCCTGGGACTAAGGACCACTCCTAAAGACGCCCTGGACGTCTCGGCAGCTGAAGTGGTGTAGGACGACACGTTGGTCATCCGTGCCGAATTTTTTCTTCTGCAACCTCCTCCGACGATCTCCAGAGCATATGTCACGTCGTGGGAAACTTTACTCCATGCCGCCATACTTACAAGCCCCCAGCAAAGCATCACATACCAACAGACTTGCACTCTGCAACGCACGTCTTCCAGCGCAACGACCCTAGGAAGCCACTGCTAACGCCCCTGTACACAGGCCCTTT
>NC_090725.1:192449129-192481629 GCF_036898095.1 Palaemon carinicauda
CAAACTCAATGATTCATAATCAAACAGGTTTAAACAGGTTGTCAGTGTGAGGGGAGAGCAATATATATATATATACAAAAACAAAAATACTCTCACATTTTTGTATGAGCTTGTGTGATACACGTGCGGTACACTATACACACACACACACACACACACATATGTATATATATATATATATATATATATATATATATATATATATATATATATATATATATATATATATATATATATATATATTTATATATGTGTGTATATAAAGTACATATGTATATATATATATATATATATATATATATATATATATATATATATATATATATATATATATATATATATATGTATATATATATATATATATATATATATATATATATATATATATATATATGTGTGTGTGTGTGTGTGTGTGTGTGTGTGTAAGCGCGCGTGTGCACAGACATTAAGTGTTTCCCCAGGAAGCGGCATCAAAATTTAAAGATGAATAAACACGAGATGCAGACGTTTTGGTAAACAAAATGAGATTATGAAAAATTAAATGGTACTTTTTCTGAAAAGAAAACTATTTAATGACATGGTCGTGCCAGTTTTAACTTATGCATCAGAAACTTGGAGTCTTACTAAAGCCTTAGAACATAAGCTAGTTACAACTTAAAGTTAAAGAAAAAATAATGATTTAATTAACACTAATAGATTGAAAAAGGGCAACATAGTTACTAGAGCATACTAAAGTAAAAGATATTCTGAAAAACATGTAAGAAACAGAAACGGACATGAGCAGGACAAATAATGAAAATGGCAGATATTAGATGAGTATCAAAAATAGCAGAATGCATCACCAGAGATTACAATAGAAGCAAGGGAAGAAAGAGAAGACGATGGATTGATAAACTAAGAATGTTTGCGGGTGGGGACTGGTATAGAAAGACCATAAGCAGTCACAAGTCGATGGACATCTCGGAGGCCTTTGTTCTGCAAGGGACTAGTAATAACTGATGATGATAATGATTTATATATATATATATATATATATATATATATATATATATATATATATATATATATATATATATATATATATATATATGTGTGTGTGTGTGTGTGTGTGTGTGTGTGTTTATATATAAAAATTATATATATGTGTGTGTCTATACATACATACACACATACACGAACACACACACATACACACACACACAGACATATATATATATATATATATATATATATATATATATATATATATATATATATATATATATATATATATATATCGGTTGTGCTCACCCGGCATTGCCAGACGTTGAGGACAGTGACTTATTGGAGAGAAAGAAACAGACCTCGGAAAGTCACATTAATCTCACTGAAATGACATAAATCACAAAAAGTTCCCACGTAATAGTTTCTTCTCTACGGATAAACGGATTGATGCGAAAAAAAAATCTATTTGCGTATTATCTTATTTAATTCGTTGGTTTTCCATAAATGTTCAAGTTTGTATTAGTTCTTCCTGAGGTTGGTATTTATATGAATTGTTAATGTTTCGGAGAATTATGCAGGTGGTGTTATTTGTCTTCATTGAAGCAAGATAGTGTGGGTCTGTAAGATCGAGTTTTGTTTGTAGACTTCAAAGCGATACTGTATTATTTCCATTATAAATTTGTTTGCAAGACATAAATACTTTGAACTTCCAAGAGATCACGGGGAAGCCTATCTTATAGAAGCTGTGACTGAAACTGCAACATACACACGTATACACAACACACCTGGCCGTCATGGCAATGAACTATGACGTCATTTCACTATCTCGGGTCAGCATTCAGTAATTTCGTAGCGGGAAAACCAAACTCATGCTAGAATAAAGAATCTTGCTTGCAAATGTTTCCCTCAGAATGTCATTTTTTTTACAATATCTGGTGTCTTCGCTATGTATATTCCGGCAACACTAAATATGATGAATTTTCATTTAACAATGAAACAACGTTCTTGTAGGATGTAGAGATTAAACTATATTCTATGAAAGGCAAGAGGTTTTAATCTTACCTATCCTTTCATCTTTGGAATATAATATTCAAGGGCTTATCAGTAGGTCATTCCATGTGACCTTCCATCCACACCAGAATGTAGAGATGAGATATAATGTAAGTGGTATTAGTGAATTTTCTTGAACGGTAATTCACTATTCATTTGGATCTGTATTATTCTTCTTGATCCCAGCCTTCATTCATCTTAATTATGTAATTTTTGTTAAGCAAGTACATTTTTATCATACAAAATCTGTTTCTGTACCAAGCTATGCTTGTAACACTGGTTCACAAAGAAATTGAGGCAAGCACAAAAATACCCGTTTTTACCTAATCTAGGGGTGCTGGATTCAAATTTGAAATCCGTTTTTACTCACCATCTCTAGTTTTTTTTTTAGATATGCATAGTGTGCATTTTGTGCATATACGGTACATAAAGGCGTATATGCATTCAGGGTTAATTCTAATATTGTGAGATTTATGGCTTATTTTTTAGTTATTATGCACTAAATGTAAGTGATTGCATTACATTATATATATAATTATGTATCAAGACGGATTTTGGCAGTTAGGGTAGCAGGTCTCAATCCACACTCAGCAATGCTCTGGCAGTCATTAGAAGAGGTTGTCTCGCAGGTGGCGCAGGAGGTTGGTGTCCCTCAACTATCGTGTTACACATCTTTTGGGTAGCTAGATATTAGTATTACATTTTCCAATACACATTTTATTGCCTTGCATATGATTTAGTTTTACTTTGTTATATTTTCAGATTCTCCAATAGCTTCAAGCACGTCAAAACTTCGAGGATGCCTCAAAAAGGCTAATTCTTTCTGCTACATGTGTGGGGACTGCACAACAGTTGCACAGTGTCGAACCATCACTTCCCTACTCAGAACCGCCTACTTTCACTATTTTGACTGTAAAATTGGTGATCAGGACAAGTCTTGGGCTCCACACATCTGTTGTAAACCCTGCTACAATGGACTAACTGCATGGTTTAATGGCAACAAAGCGGCTTCCAACTTTGCAGTCCCGATGGTTTGGAGAGAGCCACGAAGCCACACAGATGATTGTTATTTTTGTTTAACTACTATAACTGGTTTCAATGCATCTTCTAGGAAAAAGATCAAATATCCTAACCTTCCATCTGCTATGAGACCCGTTCCCCATTCAGATGATCTTCCTATACCCACACCTCCAGTAAATAAGGATCTTCTTTCCTCATCAGATGAAGAAATGCCTTCAAGGGAAGATTCTGCCGAGTCAATATCTTTGGAAGATATTGAGTCTACATATTCAGGAACAATTGGTAACGAGCCACACTGGATCATGCAAGAAGACCTCAATGATCTTGCTCGTGATTTGTATCTGTCAAAACAGCAGTCAGAGCTCTTGGCTTCTCGGCTTAAACAGTGGAACCTAGTCCAGGAAGATGTAAGGATCACCAGTTTCAGGAATCGGAACAAAGACCTTGCTTCCTTTTTTCTACATGGAAAACAAGTTGTGCTACTGCACAAAACATACCTGGCTTGTTATCGTCCCTTGGTTTGCCACATAATCCTTCAGACTGGAGTCTTTTCATAGACTCTTCCAAGTGAAGTCTCAAGGCTGTGCTTCTCCAAAATGGGAATAAATATCCCAGCATTCTCATTGCACATTCTGTCCATCTATAGGAGAGCTATGACAATATGGAGCTTCTTTTAGAAGCTATTAAGTACAGCGAGTATCAATGGAGTCTGTGTGGGGACCTCAAGGTCATTGGTCTTCTTATGGGTATGCAAGCGGGCTTCACAAAGTACTGTTGTTTTCTCTGTCGCTGGGATAGTCGAGCTGTATCCCAGCATTACAAGCAGAAAGACTGGGGGTCTAGAATCACTTTTGTTCCTGGCAAACACAGCGTCAAGGGAAATCCTCTGGTGGACATGAATAAGGTGCTTCTTCCTCCTCTTCACATCAAGCTTGGTTTGATGAAGAATTTCGTGAAGGCGTTGGACAAAAATGGTGCTTCCTTCCAACACTTGTCTACTGTGTTCCCAGGTGTTAGTGCTGCTAAGCTCAAAGAGGGCATCTTTGTCGGACTTCAGATCCGAGAAGTGCGGAAGGATACTGATTTTGAGGAACTTCTTAACTTAAAGGAACTGAGAGCATGGGAAGCATTCAAGTCAGTCTGTAGTGGCTTCCTTGATAACACACGCGTACCAGATTACCAAGCCTGTATTGAAAAGTTGTTAAAGTCTTACGAGTATATGGGGTGCCGAATGTCACTTAAGATTCATTTTCTCCATTCCCACCTCAACTTCTTCCCGCCAAACCTTGGAGCAGTGAGTGATGAGCATGGAGAAAGATTCCACCAAGACATTACGAACATGGAGAGCAACTATCAAGGCAAATGGAACCCCGGCATGATGGTAGACTTCTGCTGGATGCTCTTGCGTGACATCCCGGAGGCAAAATACACCAGATCTTCTAAGAAAACACACTTTTGACTGTCTGTGGTACTATGAATTGTGTAATTATGTCATCCAAGTATATTGATTCAATCAGTGTTCTTTATCTGTCCTGTTTTATCTGTTATAAGCTGCTGCAACTCTTGAAATGTGCACATATATTCTCTGTTTATACTAAAATGAGACTATTCAAAAGCCAGAAAACTAGAGGTGATAAAGCAAAACTATTTATAAATTTGAATTCAGCACACCCAAATTAGCAAATAGCACCTATCCCCATTCTTGCCTCAGACCAATTTTTTTTTTTTGTAAACCAGTGAATTGATCTTGTAATGCTAACCTTATCGCATTTTATGCCATAGTAATCTCTGTAAATATTTCAAGTATAAGTAAATCGTATTGAAGCATTGTATTAAAATCAACCATTTTTTCACATGCTGTATTGAATGCCTTATGATATCAATTAAATGTGAGATGCTCACATCATAATACTTAAATACAAAATATTCAAAATATATTATTTTAATACTTCACACTCCCATCACATTTCTGTGAGAAATTAAGGTTACTGCTAAATGCATAGGAGTTAGATCTAGTAGTTCAAAAGTTTCTTCTTTTTTCTGTTTATTCTCCATCTATTTCTATTTGCCACATCTTCCCCCAGCCCTACCTCACCCTTATCCCTCCTAACCACGTCCATCCATCGGACTCGCTGACTCTGCACACTCTTCCCCATCACTTGCATGTCCTTAGCTCTCTTGACTGGTTCCACTTCCTCCCTTGCTTTTGCATGGACTTAATATCTCGGAAGAGCTTCCCTAGCCTTATCTATTACATTACATATACCACACATTATTCTCCTATTTTTACTCTCACTCCTTCCCAGCAGTGATATTTCAGTAATCCATGGAACCATGCTCATCTCGGTTCTTTCCAACATTCTCTCCCCTTTCCTCTCAAGTGTCCAATTTTCTTACCATTATGTTAGTACAGGACAGATAATTTTCTTATAAGATAGTATTTCATTCGAGAAATATGTCAAGCATGTAATCACTATGGCCTTATTTTTCTTTACTCAAGCAAATATCATGCAAAATACAACTGTGATAAATTGATATCAATGAGTTGTATATCTTTTTATTTTGTAAAAACCCAACCTAACCATACTTTTTTCGTAAGCAATTTTCTCCTTGTAGCCCATAAAAGAGTTACAAAACGCCTTTTTAAGTTACTAATCACCTAAATATGCAGAAAATAGTTCTGTAATGTGTATAGTAATGTTTTCTCATCATGACAAGTAGGTCAGTTGTTTGATGTATCCTCCCATATTTTAAAATCCCTTTTAAGTGATACAAAAGTAATCATTAACAAAGAAACATTGATTATAATTACCATATTGCAATAACGTGAAGAAAAAAGTTTCATAATAATAATGTAGGGGTGAGTTACGTGGTGGGGCCTAAAATAAATAGAACAAAAGCAACTGATAGATTATGATGAACATATTGATGAATAATAAAATGAAAAAAATATGAAAATAAATGAAATGTTGAGAATTGATTTCTAACACTAACCAAAACTAGAATGATTACAGATGTCAATTATGGTAATCCAACCGTCTTATATTGTATAGTAGCCACCGTAATAGTCCAATGCCAGGCATAGTAAATTAATGCAGTCACCCTTTTCATAACACTGGACTTCAATATTAATAGAATCCTCAGGACCAATATCAATAAAAGGAGGTAATACTTCATAACTAAACTTGTCGCTTTCAGAGGAGGAACTTTCAAATTCGCCATATATTTTCCATATAGAATTCCAACACGGAAGTCAAGTGCCATCTTTTTCTGATTTTCTGTTTCCCTGTACCCTTACTACCACCATCATGAATAATTTAAAAGCACAATGCACAACAATAATAATACAAAAATTCTTCCAAAATGTGAGATTGATAGCGATCGACACATAAAGGATTTGGTTTGCTTAAAGACTTTACTCTTTGATCAGCCATGCTGATTGGTGGAAATTGGTGAGATGTCACAAACATTTTTCTTGAATGAATTTTTTTCAAGGAAAAGATCGTCAGGAAATAGGTTTAGTGCAGGAGTTATCGTGGGTCTGGATACTGCATCTTCCCAGACCAAATTATCTCCCAGGCAAGGTGAATAATGAAACATGATGCCCGGCAGTGATAAATCATAAAGTGGGGGGACTTTGTTAGATGTGATGTATAGCTAGTTTCCTGATTGGAATTTGAAAAAGGAGGATGGAGGAAAATTGATAAAATAAAAGCTAAATGGTAAGGGGGTGTCTTGGATGTTTTTTCGATTGATACTCTTTTAATCTTAATTTTGAGTTATCAGAAATTTCTTGTCCAAAACAATTCCAGTGACTACGTTCTATTTTCACCATGCTTTTTTCGCTGTCTCACTGATTTCTCGTTCCTCCCTCCTCCGTTATTATTGATTCCAAGTCGTTAAACTTACTACTTTTTTCAATGTTGCACCACCTTTCACTTGAATGTTTACTTCTTTATGACCTTTTCTATTAGTAATTATTATCTTTGTCTTTCAATCCTTTTCTTTCTAGGGATAATTTTCATGATAAAAACCTTAATGTAGATCTTCATCTGGGTCTGCTATAACGATCAGATCATCAGCAAACATCAGTTCCTACAATTCTTCGCTCTCCCTTAATTCTGATGATAAAGTGTTTACAACACCGAGGGACAGGATTTGACTCAGAGCAGATCCCTGAAGGAGGCCAACTTCCTCATTCTTTCCATATTTTTCCTGCACGGTGGGTCTTGACCCATCTATACATCATCCACACTAATCTTACCAACTTCTCCGGTACTCCCATCTTTTTCAGTCACCTACAGATTGGCATTATTTTCATCCTGATACATGCCTTTTAAAGATCTACAAAACACATGTAAACCTTCCTGTTTCCTTCCAGATACTTCTAGACTTGTCTTTAAAGGTAGCATCCACTGTGCTCTCTCCTTCAATGAACCCAAACTGCCGCTCATGTACAGTACATCTAAGAACTCTCTCGGCATTCCCTCTATTATTTTAAGTATCTTAAGATCAACTCCTAAGCTCTATTCCTCTGTAGCTCCTAGAGTTTAACACGTTTGTACAATGTAATTAACAAACTATCTTCCAAGCCCCTGGCCACATCCTCTACATCCCATATATTTTACAATAGTTTGTGCACCCACTCTTTGCCTAGGCTTCCTAATGCTTTAAGACTTTCTATTGTTATCTTTGATTTTCCTGCATCTTTAGTACTTTTCCTTTCTTTATGGTATTCTCGACTTCACTCTCTCTCATGTTTGCTATTGGTCCTTCCACTGGAGGAACATTTTCCTAGTTCTTCACACTCCTTCTCAGTGTTTGATAGTTATGTTAAGATAGTGTTTCCCCCTGATCTTGACTTCCTCTTCATCAATCAAGATATTTCCATTGTCATCTTTAATAATTACTATCTCTACCACATCCATCATGCCTTTTCTTCTCGAATCTGCAATTCTGAAGGCTATCTTTTCTCTACCCGGTGTTCCCATTATCTCATATCACTCATTGCCATTCTCATTGTTTTCCTCTTTTACCCGTCAGTATTTTTCACCAGTGTGGTAGGTGTTATAGTCTTCCCACCTCCTGGATTTACTCATTTCCATCACAGGTTTTTAGACCTTTTAATTCCACCACCGTATTTCCACTTGCCCTTTCCCTCAACTTTACTGCTTCTGGCACCACAGCCTTTTATAAAATCCTATATCTCTTCGGGTTACTCTGGCTCTTTCCCCATTGCTTCTGAATGTTCTTGCCTTCTCCCCACATCCAGTTTCGTAGTTTTGATACTCCTATTCCCTACTGGGCTTTTCTCTGTCTTATTTCTTTCAACCTAATATCTACCACCACTATTTTATGTTGAACTACAACAGATTCATTTGGAATAGCCTTACAATCCATAGTAATTTTCCTATCGTCTACGTAACCAACACTGTCAATTTTGGGTCATTTTATCTACTTTTCTGTTACCAAATATCTTCTTATTTTCTCAAACCAAGTGGTAAATTGTAGTTTCAACAGCATTCAACTCTAGCTACAACAATTATTAATGATCCTCTCTATTTCAATGATCTGGTTTTATCGCATTGGTGGATTTTATTATCCTTAATCATTTAAATTTCTATTTCGAAGTTGGAGAGACCTCTAGAACCTAAATTTGACACACAAAGTAAATTTCAAGTGATACTTGAAAGTATCGAGGATACCCTCTTAACTGATACATTGAGAAGGCAACTTAGTGTCACATCATTGTAGCCTATATCCAACCTTCAAACATAGCTTCATCTGGCCATAATGGGAGTAATAATTCCTACGGACACTATACTGGTAGAATAAAAATACGGGGTAAGCAGGAAATTATGAAACCCAGTGTTGTGGGACTATTATCTATATCATTGTAAGAATTATTCCAAAACATATACTTTTTCCACTGTCACGTGAATTTCCGTAAAGAACTGATAACGTACGAACCATTAAGGGTTATAGCATAAGCTGGCATCCTATATATATATATATATATATATATATATATATATATATATATATATATATATATATATATATATATATATATATATATATATATATATATATATATATATATATATATATTTATGTATACATATAAATATATATATATATATATATATATATATATATATGTGTGTGTGTGTGTGTGTGTGTGTGCATGTGTGTGTTTATATATACTATATATATATATATATATATATATATATATATATATATATATATATATATATATATATATATATATATATATATATATGATTGATTGATTGATTTAAAGTTTTCGGGCATCCTGACATCTAAGGTCATTGATGTCGTATATATATGTATATATATATATATGTATATATATATATATATATATATATATATATAGATAGATAGATAGATAGATAGATAGATATAAATGTGTGTGTGAGTGTGTGTGTGTGTATTATTACTTAACCCTGGATAGGTACGCTCCTCGGACACCCCTTTAAGGGTATACTCGGACGCGCGCGACCCCGACGCCAAAAAAAATTCTTGAAAAATCAGTTTTTGCAGTAACCTCCTTTTTTCTTTTGCCAAAAAAAATTCAATGAATGCTTAAAACAACTGTAAAGATAAATACTACTCATCTGCAGAAAAACTATTTATTATAAATATTTTAAAAAATTAAGTAGAAAAAAAGACCTTACATAAAAATTCATAAAAAAAAGTTTATACATATATACACAAATCCTTTTATGAATTGATTCTTGAATGTTTAGGACACATCTTGATGTATTTTGGATGAAGTCAGACCCATGGAGGTGAAGATCTGAAATGAGAAAAAAAGGGTAACTTTTTTTGGCCAAAAAAATTTGTCCAAATTTCATGAATTTTTTGGGGTACCCAAATGAAATAGGAAGTGGCTAATTTTTTTAGGGAATAAACATATGTTATCCTAAAATAGAAATATGTAAAAAAATCTTCATTATTCTGTAAATTACATTTATATCAGGGGCCATATCTAAAGGTAATTTTTTGAGTACTTCGAAATTTCGTAAAAAAATACATATATTTAATATATAATATGATATTAATGCAGGTAAAAATATACCAAAATATCACAAATTCTATAGGGAACAAGAATATATATATATAGATAGGGCAACTTACGCTTCGGATATGTCCACAAAATGGCCGCCAACCACACTGACTCAGACTCCCTAATCTGCCACTTGAAATGTAGGAAGGGTATGTCAATTTCAAGGTGTTATTTACTAATCTAATTATTCTTGGATATGCATAAAAATTGTATGGTGGGTTGCTGGATAATTGTCGATTATTTTACGACTATAAAATTAAAATTCTGACGCAAAAAAAATTTTTTTGAAGGGAAATAAAATCGAAAAAGAAAATGTAAAACAATATAATATTTTAGCTAAAAAAATTTGATGAAATTCAATCAAAAAAGAAGTAAAAAAAATTTTCCGACAAATAAACATCTAGATGAATCATTACTCTGTGATAGTTCCTTAGTACGTAATAATTTTGAAAGAAATGTGAAAAAACGAAAAAGTGGCAATCGCAGGAAAATTGAACACATACCTATATATACGCCATATCTGGCTAAAAATAAAGATAAGCATGGGTAGCCAGATCATCTAGAAACACTTTCCAACACTATAAAAATACAAGTTTTGCGACACTACTTGCCAATTCCTTACGGTAACATGACTAAGCAAAAAAATGCAAAACAAATAAAAAGGGGCACTCGCGGAAAAATGGCCAACATTCTAATATACGGCATTTCAGAAAAAAAAAAAAATTTCAGCCACGTACTAGGCAAACCATCAAGGCACATTTTCCGACAAATAAACATCTAAATGAATCATTACTCTGTGATAGTTCCTTAGTACGTAGTAATTTTGAAAGAAATGGGAAAAAACGAAAAAATGGCAATCACCGGAAAATTGAACACATACCTATATATACGCCATATTTGGCTAAAATAAAGATAGGCATGGGTAGCCAGATCATCTAGAAACACTTTCCAACACTATAAAAATACAAGTTTTGCGACACTACTTGCCAATTCCTTACGGTAACATGACTAAGTAAAAAAATGCAAAACAAATAAAAAGGGGCACTCGCGGAAAAATGGCCAACATTCTAATATACGGCATTTCAGAAAAAAAAAAAATTTCAGCCACGTACTAGGCAAACCATCAAGGCACATTTTCCGACAAATAAACATCTAAATGAATCATTACTCTGTGATAGTTCCTTAGTACGTAGTAATTTTGAAAGAAATGGGAAAAAACGAAAAAATGGCAATCACCGGAAAATTGAACACATACCTATATATACGCCATATCTGGCTAAAATAAAGATAGGCATGGGTAGCCAGATCATCTAGAAACACTTTCCAACACTATAAAAATATAAGTTTTGCGACACTACTTGCCAATTCCTTACGGTAACATGACTAAGCAAAAAAATGCAAAACAAATAAAAAGGGGCACTCGCGGAAAAATGCCCAACATTCTAATATACGGCATTTCAGAAGAAAAAAAAATTCAGCCACGTGCTAGGCAAACCATTAAGGCACATTTTCCGACAAATAAACATCTAAATGAATCATTACTCTGTGATAGTTCCTTAGTACGTAGTAATTTTGAAAGAAATGGGAAAAAACGAAAAAATGGCAATCACAGGAAAATCGAACACATACCTATATATACGCCATATCTGGCTAAAAAAAAGATAGGCATGGGTAGCCAGATCATCTAGAAACACTTTCCAACACTATAAAATTATAAGTTTTGCGACACTACTTGCCAATTCCTTACGGTAACATGACTAAGCAAAAAAATGCAAAACAAATAAAAAGGGGCACTCGCGGAAAAATGGCCATTCTAATATACGGCATTTCAGAAAAAAAAAAAATTTCAGCCACGTGCTAGGCAATCCATCAAGGCACATTTTCCGACAAATAAACATATAAATGAATCATTACTCTGTGATAGTTCCTTAGTACATAGTAATTTTGAAAGAAATGGGAAAAAACGAAAAAATGGCAATCACAGGAAAATCGAACACATACCTATATATACGCCATATCTGGCTAAAAAAAAAGATAGGCATGGGTAGCCAGATCATCTAGAAACACTTTCCAACACTATAAAAATATAAGTTTTGCGACACTTCTTGCCAATTCCTTACGGTAACATGACTAAGTAAAAAAATGCAAAACAAATAAAAAGGGGCACTCGCGGAAAAATGGCCAACATTTTATTATACGCATTTCAGAAAAAAAAATTTCAGCCACGTGCTAGGCAAACCATCAAGGCACATTTTCCGACAAATAAACATCTAAATGAATCATTACTCTGTGATAGTTCCTTAGTACGTAGTAATTTTGAAAGAAATGGGAAAAAACGAAAAAATGGCAATCACAGGAAAATCGAACACATACCTATATATACGCTATATCTTGTTAAAAAAAAAGATAGGCATGGGTAGCCAGATCATCTAGAAACACTTTCCAACACTATAAAAATATAAGATTTGCGACACTACTTGCCAATTCCTTACGGTAACATGACTAAGCAAAAAAATGCAAAACAAATAAAAAGGGGCACTCGCGGAAAAATGCCCAACATTCTAATATACGGCATCTCAGATAAAAAAAAAAAAAGACATGCACGTGGTAGCCCAACCATCAAGGCACACTTTCTAACACATAAACATGAAAAAAAAATCAATAATATACGGCAATTCCTTACTACGTAGTAAATTTTTACAAATATTGAAAAAAAACAGAAATTGGCAACCGCAGTTAAATACCCCATATACCAATAACTACGTCGTATCTGACAAAAACAAAGTCACGCATGGGTAGCCAGATCATCTAGACACACTTTCCAACACTAAAAAAGCAAAAGTTTTACGACACTATTTGGCAATATCTTACGGAAAAATGACTTGGCAAAAAAATGAAAAAAAATGAAAAAGGGGCACTCGCGGTAAAATGGTCCTCGTGGTGATGAACGACATTTTAACTAAAAAAAAATCATGCACATGGTAGCCAAACAATCCACCAAGACTTTCCACAACTGATAACCTATACAAGTTGCACCATTCTACGACAATTTCATAATACGTAATAACTTTGATAATTATGCAAAACACCTTAGAAGGGTAAACTCGGTCGCGCTCGACCCCGACGCGTCTCAGAAATCGGGGAAGGAGTACAGCTACAGCAATGCACATCTGGACACTACTAGAGCGTGTAGGCGAGACACCTACTGCTGGTCGATCACCCACAAATTCAGTCACGGGGGTGAGTCACGTGAGAAAAACCTGTTTTTTTTTTACGCTCGGGGTCGCGGATGACCCACCGTACCGTTCCAGGGATTAATAAGCTACAGCCCTAGTTCGAAAAGCAGAATGCTATAAGCCCAAGGGAAAAATAGCCAAGTGAGGAAAGGAGATAATGAAATAAATAAACTATATGAAAAGTAATGAATAATTAGAATAGAATATTTTAAGAACAGTAGCAACATTAAAAAAGAGACTTATGTCAGCCTGTTCAGCGTAAAATTTGCTGCAAGTTTGAACTTTTCAAGTTCTACCGATTCAACTTCTCGATTAGGAAGATCATTCCACAACTTGGTCACAGTTGCTATAAAACTTCTAAAATACTGGGCCTCATATAAGTACATGACGCTTCAGGTCTAGCTGTGGGAGGTAAGCTACAATGTAATTTCTTCTCGAATATTTTATAATTTGCCTAATTATCTCCTTGAGAACCCTTCCAAACACTTTCCATGGTATACAAAGTAGTTCAATGCATAAAGTAATAAGCACAAAACTTAGAAAATTATGTCAAAAATAAAGCAAAAAGTTTAAAGACAAACAGGATGCATTATTCTAAAATATCAGTGGAGAATTTCAGATAAAAGTTTAAAAAATCAATTAAAATATAAAGTATGAAAAAAATATTGGTCTAATTTGATACTATCGAACTTTTTCATCAAACCATCCCTGTCTTGTTTACATATCCTAAAACAAACTTTGCTTGCATTATAAAAATCTTTATCACTAACATCTAATATCACCTTAATATGTATTAACGTAATTTTTGTTTTTGTTTACGTCAGCCTTGTTACTGCATTCTTGTTTTATTTAAAATTAGTATAAGATTTAGTTTATAAGGCTTTAGTTGTAAATTAAATTTTTTTTTTTAAGTGCTGTTTTAACCCCCTCCCCGCTTACTTAAAGAATCATAAGTGTCTAGTTTAACGCTTGTTTCTTTTCTGTGTTTTTCGAGTCCTTGTTTACCTGCCTCGATTGCTAAGAGACACAGTTCGAGCTCGAGGTTAGCCGGACCTACTTCAGAGCTGGCTTGTGTGAGCTTTTCCGAGGATTGCAACACCAACGTTTGACGGCTTTTAGCAGGTGCATTTCTGCCTCCTGCGATGATTTGCAATTCCTGTGTGTTCTCTTTTGTGGTCCACAGCGCCGACGTAGGAATCCCGACTTCAAGGTGGACGTGGGAGAGACACCGCCGTCAACGCATCCTCAACATAGTCAGTTGCAGGAGCTTTGGAGCTCGTGGTGGCATGTAGGCAGGCAGTTGCCATGTAGGAGATATTACTTACCTTCTTTTTGGGTTGGGATTCGATTTCCCTCCCTTTTGATGAGGAGTCCTACTGAGCTGCACTCCCTACGGTAGCTGAGTGTTTGTGAAGTCGCTACCTTGGTTGGAGCAGGGGGTGATTTCATCCAGCCCCAAAGAGTGTGAGAATAGGTATATAATTTGTGTTTTATGTGTGTTTAGTTATTAAGTTATCTGACTCTCTCGTTGAGAGTATGGCGTTTCACTTTGGGGAATTTTGTTAATTGTTGTTAATTGTTAATTGTTAATTGTTAGTTGTTAATAGTTAGTTGTTAATTGTTAATTTAAATTGTTAGGTAGTCACAAGGTTGACTGTTCTAGAAATTGTTGTTAATAAATATTGTTAAGTTTTCTCAAGTGTTTTAGTTTCCACAGACCAATTTTTCAGCTGGATATTTTTGTAAACACTGACCTCTCTTATTGTGCAATAAGAACTTGCACCACGGCCCGACAAGGGTCGTAACACACCTTAACTAGAATGTTTAGTCCCTTCTATACAGAAATCAATTGACTCTTTTTATTATATTCAGATCTTTCCAGACAATAGCATCTTTCTCATAGTACTAGGTATGCACTTAATTCTAATAGGCATGCCTTCTTCACCATTAAGCTAAATACTACTCAGTATTCTGGAAGTTTTTTTCCAGCTATGGACGTGGGCCGCACATATAATGAGAATGACAGATAATAGATGGACATCGAGAATACTTATTTCACTTTACTTTGATGGCTGCTTTTCCGGTCCCATACAGCACGGGAACCCCACTCTCTACAGGACCTCGACTGTTGTTTTACCTTGTTCGTTCAGAGTATTTAATGTTTCATATCCCGGATTGTTCATTTACTCAATTGGTGTAATATTAAAGGCTTAAACATGCAGCGAATGTTTTTATTGTTGAATTGGCTGACATAAGTAGTATCTCTTTATAGTTTACGTATGAAAGATCTAGTTTAATGTTTTTACTGCTCTTAAAATATGTTATATCAATTATCCATCGCTTCTCTTGTCGTTTAAAGGAATCTTTACATCGTTTCTTCGCTAGACTATTTTTCCTGTTAAAGCCCTTTAGCATCCTGCTTTTTCAACTAGGGTTCTTCCTTAGCTAATAATAATAATAATAATAATAATAATAATAATAATAATAATAATAATAATAATAATAATAATAATAATAAACTTCTAGGTCCATGCATAATCCAAACAATATTTTCCACTTACCTCCAACCTTCGCAAAAAACATTTCCGAACCAGGCATGAGATCTCAAACTCTCTTCCTTGTTTGAGCTTTATCTATTACTTTATAAATTTTGTAAAAGTAAAAGATCAGATTTGACTTCAAATAATTATACTCAGCTAAAAGCTGTTTCTCAATGAATTTATGCTTTAACTGAAAAGGAATGGAATTGGACCATAAAAGAAACCCTTTCTGATACAACCAGGAATATGATCACTTTATTAGTGTACTGTAGATGCAACAGTTCCTCCTTTACTTAAACCAAGTGGCTCTGAGAATCACTGTCCAATAAGAAAACAAACCTTTTGACTGAGAATTTTGACAGTAAACAGAAACTCGTTCTTCCTCATTCCTGTTTTCCTGAGGCTAAACTAATTAGTTTGGCTTTTCGGTACTGTCAAAATAAAACACTATTGATGGACCTTGAGGCTTATGGAGTTGTATACCCAAATGGTAATCTTTTTTTTTTTTTTTTATGATGAACGATGATTTCTTAGCTCCTAAATTATCTGTAGTTACTGTAATTTTCTGTTATTTATACATTTGTTGTAGAATTGGTAATGTAACTCCATGAGGTAAATGTGTTTGATGTAGCTTTAGCGCTAGAGATTAACCATCCAATTTCCATAACTCCCATACCATCTAAAGTTTTTAACGTCTTTTCAGTGAAATATTTAAATATGTATGCTAATAGTAATAAACTGTTACCTACTTTTCAAATTGGCTTATGCAAAGGACTTGGAGCATGTGATGCCCTTCTTGCAATTTACAATGGTGAACAGAAATTTCTTGTTTGCGGTAGGAAATTAGTATGACTGGCTTTGATTTTAGTGCTTCCTTTGGATGTGTTAATCATGAGGACCTTGTTTTCCAACTCAAACAGTTAGGAGTGGGTGGGCCTTTTCTTATCATCATTTTTTGGATTTTTGAGTAATGGATTGCAAATAGGTGTTCTTGATGGGCACCATAGTGAATATAGGGATCAGATATCTTGTGTTCCTCAGGGTAGTGTTCTTGGTCCATTGCTGCTCATATCATATACATGTGATATGTAATTTGGCCTAGGAAACAAGCTCGTTGTATATGCAGATGATGCTATTCTCTTTACATCAATTCCATCTCCTGATTGTAGATCTGGGGTTACTGGATTCCTCAATAGAGATATATCTAAATTAATACATAGTGCAAATTATGGGACATGAACTTAAGCCCTATCAAACTCGAATTATGATTGTATGTAGTTTAACTCTACATTCATATCTCTGCATTGATAATGTTTCTTTAACTATATACAACTCCTTTAAAATTTTAGTTGTGATTCTTAATTGCAGATTTATTTATGATAAATACGTTCTGCCTGTTTCTTCTTCAATTTCACAAAAAAGGCTTTTATCAATCTCTTCTGAAGAAAAGTTTTAATTTTTTTTAATATACCTTGGTTCGAGTATTGTTCTCCTGTTTGGTCGTCAGCTGCTGACTCTCATCTTTATTTGTTGGACAAAAACCTGCGGTCTATTGAATTTCTTTGGATATTAATCTGTGGCACCGTCGTTCATTTAGGTTTTTGTGCATTATGCATTACATTTTTCATAATTCTGATTATCTTTTGCTTTTGGATTTTCCCAGACTGTACCATACTATATATTTAGTACTTGGTATACAGTTAGTTCTAACATTCTCGCCTTCTCCATCCTAAGTCTCAATACTACACTGTATTCTAGAAAGTTTGTTCCAGCTGTGACCAGATAGTGGACTGTTCTTCTTAATCAGGCAGTTGGAGCTAATGATTTTCTTTTATGTTGAAGTGGCTGACATGTGGCGCACTTCAATGTGTATCTATAAGATATACATTTTAACATTATAACTAATCTCAAAAATATTTTATATGCTTTATCGATTATTTTTCATATAGTTTATTTATTTCCTTATTTCCTTTCCTCACTCGGCTTATAGCCTCCTGCTTTTCAAACTAGGGTTGTAGCTTAGCTATTACTACTGCTACTACTACTACTACTACTACTACTACTACTACTAATAATAATAATAATAATAATAATTCATACCGTTGTCTCGTTCGCATTAACCTTTATGCATTGGAGAAAATGTTTCCATCTTCTATTCCTTTGGAACATTTCCTTCACTCAAACCTTCCTTGCCGCTAATAGTCAACAATACAGTCCCTTTCTCACCCTATTACTTGAATATCCAATCAGCTTTTTTAGTGCTTTACAGTCATTAGTTCCTTAATTGCAGTACTCAAGTCGTCAACAATCACTTGCACAAAAGATTTGTTTAGCACTATTCCTTTCCAATATTGTATCATTCATATCCGCAACTACCATATCCTCCTAACCAGATTGGTTTTCAAAATACTAATTTCATTAACCCTGGGCTCTATTATTTTCGTGCAATCTTTAATTAGAGACCCATTTGCTAATAAACTTCTACGCATTTGTTTGCTATCCTTCTCACTTCTATCTTAATCAGTTACCTTATTTTTCTTCCTCACTTTCTTTTTGACAGCCTTTACTCATCCTCCTATATGCCACCATACTATTTCCATGAAACTTTTCATCAGATTTCCGGTTTCTCCTTTGTCTAATTTTCTTAATTTCTTATCACCCCTTCATAGTTATCATATTCATCCATTACCCTCCTATGCCAATAAACAATGCTTTCTTGCCGCTTACCCAATCATGGAATTTTACATTCTGCTCACCAACTCAGTCTACGTTTGTCCTCAAATCTAGTATGTAGTTTATAGGTAGTAGGTTGGCCAAGGTACCAATCGCCTGTTGGGATATTACCGCTAGAGACTTATTAGGTCCATTGACTGGTCAGAGACTACTGCATTGGATACCTCTCGCATTACAGTTTTTTTTCTTTGCCTACACATACAACAAGTAGTTTGGCCCATTCTTTACATCTTTTCCTCTTTCATCATACACCTGGCAGCACTAAGAAAACCGAAAATTAGTTTCAAACCATTGTTCTCTAATCTTGGGAAGTGTCATAGTCTTCCACTGTCTTGGGTTATAGTTCTCTTGCTTGAGGGTACACTCTGGCTCGTATATACGTACTTAAGGCAGACAGTAAGTGTTTACCCAGGACACAACACTGAAAGTAAAAGAAGGAAAAATATGAGATGGACACCTTTTGATAAACAATTGAGATTATGAAAAGTGAAATACTACTTTCTCTAAAAATAAAAGTGACTTCACTTTGGTCGGGTAAAAAAGGAAGACGTGTTTTCAAGTGCTCCTGTCCTTCTCAACTTTGAGATTATACCATGGGCTCCTTTTCGTTTTTCTACTGTTCCAACAGTGAATAAAAGTGATGTGATACTAGCGGTGTGTTTTTAGTGTTATATGTGCCAAGACAGTGTTGTAATTTAGGCAAATTTACTTTTGATTACACACCTGGCGAACCAGCTTCTTGGCCGGTGAACGAGTATGCCCTGAGGCGACTTGCCTCGGGGGTTAGGGGCTCGTAGTGTCTCCCTCCCGCTCTCCCTCCGTTTCCAAGAAACACAGAACTGGTAGTTAATAAAAAAAATAAAAACAGGTTAGTTAAGATGGCTTATAATACACAACATGTTCTCAGGAGGAAAGACTCCTTTGGCCTGCATTTTACAGCGCCTTATGTGACCATGGAAAGTGTTAGTAATGTGTTGTTTAATCATATGAAATTAGGAATTAGTGACATAAAAGGTGTTCAGAATATAAATAGAAATAAGATTGTGGTAAAGCTAATCTCTGCAAATGTATTTGCCGATGTTTTGAAGAATTTCGAGGATGAAGTTATAAAGTTTTTTTTTTTTATTTTATCTTTTATTATGAAAATACAATTACATTTTCTTAACATACATTTTTTTCCTTTTATAAAGAAATATTCCTTAAATTATATTTTACATTTTTGTATATACATTATAACATCTATTATATGATAAAATTACATTTTTATTTTATTATTTTTCTAAATATGTTTTCAAGTTAGAAACATACTGATTTGTGAAAATATTTTTAACACGATTCTTATATCCAATAATATTTACATTAAATGTGTTTAACAGTCTATTCTTTATACACTTAATAATTTGCTGTTCAGCACTTATTCCCAATTGTCTTGCCATCCAGATACTTGAAATAAAATCTGCTATTATTACCATTGCTGTATTTTCATCTCTGTTTGAATTAGCTTCAAAATCTAGTTTTATAATCCTTAACCTGTTATTAGTTTTCAATTTACAACATTTTCTAAGCAATTCGAATACCCAGGACAACAAATTCTTAACCAAAGGACAGAAATATACCAAATGCATGTTAGTTTCTATGTATCCACAACCGCATTCCTTAACATCTTTTATTTTCATCATAACTAGCCTATCATTTGTACTTAAAATTTCATGAACATACTTAAACAAAATTTCTCTACTTTTATTCTCTATATACTTATTATTTACATGTTCCCAAATTATTTTCCAGTTGAATAGTGGATACAATTTTTCAATATTTGGAACATATTCACTGTTTTTCATTAAATGTTCATATACCACTTTCGTTCTTATCTGGGGATAAGAGGTCAACTTAATAACACTTCGTAATATATTTATCATACTTTCATAAAAACTTGGTGTAAAAATAGTGCAATCCTGATATTGGCATTCATTTTCTATAAGGTAGGTTGCTCTGACTTTACAATAATAAGTAATTATTTGGTAACCAAAACAACGATCTTTTAAACATTTTAGAAATGTACTAAACATGATTGACCTTGCTTTACACTGGATGTCAATAATTCCACAGCCACCTCTTAATTTTGACAAAAACATAGTTTTCCTTGCAACAGGTTCACAGTTGCTGCTCCACAAATATTTGAAAATACTTTTCTGAATTCGTTTTACATAATCTACTGGAGCTGGGTATACATGTACCGTATACCACAATTTTGCAAGAATTTTACAATTTACAATTATTGCTCTTTGAAACATTGTTAATTTTCGGCTATGATAGATCCCAATGATTTTATTTATGTTACTTTCTAATATATTCCAGTTCAAATCTAGACTCTGTTGATAATCGTTGCTATGATATATGCCTAAAATTTTACAACAACTTTTCAATACATTTAAACCATAATCTATCCATATTACCCTCTCTTTCCAGTTACAAAGACCAAAAATGGAAGTTTTACCTCTATTGAGAACTGCACCTGAAGCGTTCTCATACTCTCTGATAACATTGAAACATTCCTTTAGTGCCATATCACAAGTAATAATTATAACAGAGTCGTCTGCATAACCAAGCAATAATACATGCAAATCATTTGGCAATTGTAAACCATAATTAAACAACCTCTTCTTAATCATTCTGTAAAATACTTCCTGATAAATGATAAACAACATCATAGATAATGGACAACCTTGCCTTACAGATTTATTGACAGGAAAAGGGCCAGAGATATGACCATTTATACATAATACACTTTCAGCACCTGAATATAACATTTTAATCCAATTAACAACATCATTATCAAACCCAAAGCTTTGCAGTATTCTAAATAGAAAATTATGATCAACACGATCAAAGGCCTTTGACCAATCCAAGTTCATCAAGGCTGCATTTGTGTTACTTTCATTTAAATAGAATATTAAATCTCTAATAAAAAAGTTCAGATTGTTGATTGATCTATTTTCAACACAACAAAATTGTTCCTGTGATATTATCAAATGTAAGACCTTTTTAATCCGTCTTGATATAATTCTTGTTATTATCTTAAAATCAACATTTAACATTGTCAAAGGTCTCCAGTTATTAATTATATCTAAATCCCCTTCTTTAGGTATGATGGATATAACACCATTGTTCATCTTTGAAACATTCTTGTTCCGGAATACAAACTTTATCATTTCAATAAAATCCCCTTTGACAATATTCCAACATTTCTTATAAAACTCAACCGGCAATCCATCTATCCCCGGGCTTTTGCCATTTTTCATGCCCCGAATGGCGTCTAACACTTCTGTTTCACTTACTGTTTTTGTTAATATTGTATTATGTTCATCTCCTATAACTTTCTCTATAATATTCAAGAATTCATTTTGCCTATCCATATCACATTCTTCTTTCCTGAATAAATTCTCAAAATGTTCTCTCACATAATCCATAATGGCTTTTGGGCTTGTTATTTCACTCCCATCATCTCTCTTTATCTTACTTAAAAAACCTCTTGCCCCTTTCTCTCTTCCAAGTAGATATGCCGATACCTGCTCCCCTTTCAAATGGTTTTCAACCTTAGCCCTTACCTTTATACCTTCACATATTCCATTTTGAATATCATTTATTCTTGATTTTAACTGATTTGCAATATCAAGATTACCAGGCTCTAAACTAGATTTCCCCATTTCTTGCATAAACTGATAATTTAGCAGATTTAACAGACCGTATTTTTGCTTATTTACTTGTTTTGAGCATTTCATGAAGAAATTCTTAAGTTCATTTTTTGCAAATTCCCACCACAAAATTATATTGTCAAAATTACATTTCTTTCTTCGAATAAATTCCCAGCATATAGTAAAATTATCTGTGGTGATATCATTATCAAGTATACTACAGTTCAATTTCCAGTATCCCTTCCCTATTTTTACAATATTTTCTAATCTTAAAGATAATTTTACAGCACAGTGATCTGACCAACTCAAAGGAACTGTATGAATGTTAGAGATACTATTTTGGAAATCTTTGACATAAAACCTATCCAGTCTAGAACCATAATTCTCTCTCAGAAAAGTATATTCAGTTTGGTGATTTATGATAAACCAAGCATCCTTCAATTTTAAACTATTTTTTAGGTCCAGAAGCGATTTTGACAGAAGATCATTATCAGGATTTGAGCAATCTCTCATGCTTGTAATGCTATTCCAATCTCCGCCCATTATTATATTACTAATATTGTTTCTTAAGAAATATAAAATATCATTGCCAAACAATTTTTCTCGTTCTCGTTTTTTATCACTGCCTGAGGGTGCATATACATTCAAAAGTTGAATTCGATCATTTGAAACTCTACATACAGCACTTAAAACAAAACCATTTACATCAATTTCTGAATTTAAAATTTCCACATTGGATGTATTATTAACAAGTATAGCTAAACCTCCTTTAAGATTTTGAGAATAATTTATGAGAATCTGACAATACTTTTCTAGGTATTCAAATTTACTTCTATCTTTAATATTGTGCTCTTGAATAAAAATGATATCAAGTTTATACAAAAACATGAAATTAATTAACTTCATCTGCTTATTTACATTATTCATTCCATTTACATTTATTGTGGCAACATTTAACATGTATGTATTGAATGTCAAGGTGTTGAAGGGGAAAGGTGAACATAGAAACAAAAAATTTAACAATGCTTTGGTTTCTTAGAACGATTTCTATACATGTTGTCCGAGGAATCACTTTCATCCGAAACATCAACATTTTTCGTGTCCATTGCCTTATCCTTTTTAAGAGTTATTCGTAATTCATTGCCAACACCCTGTTTAGTATGCCAAGTCCCACTTTCCTTATCAACATTGGGTAGAACCGGAGTTTCATCTAATTCCAAATCAGCGATTTCTCTTTCCTCGCTTACAATCCCACATTCCTCGGTAGTATTTTGACACTTATTAACATTTGTATATTCCTCCTCATTGTCTCGCTCATTTATATTATCTACATCATTTCCTAGATTTATTGCATTTTCTGTAACGTCTTCATCTATTGTATGGTGAACCAATGCTTCCACAAATGTAGTTTTCATTTCACATGTTCCAATCTCCTGTGATTTAATAGTTCCTTCACACCGATAATACTCTTCTGTGTCATCGTCGCAGTCGTCGTTAACAGGCTTTTCGTTCTTCTCGTTTGGTATTCCCTTCCTTCCTTCTACAACTGGAAGAGCGGATTGGGGATTTTCGACTTGTTCCCCTTTATCTCCAATTTCTACTTCTACAATATCTTCATGTTCCTGGATCTTTTTTCCTTCTCTTCCTGATAAGTCCTTTCCGGTCTTTCTCCTATTTTGGTTGATTTCTGGGAATTCTTCTTCACTTAACATGGGTCTACTCATTTCATACTCACAATCCTTTATCATGTGTCCTTCTGCTCCGCATCTATAGCATGTACGTAGTTGTCCATTATAAATAAAGGACATAGCATAACCATGGGTTGTTATAGAAGAAGGGATATTTTCCTTTAACCGCATTGAAGCCGTCCGAACACCTGTTAATAATCCTTTAAAGGGGCCATATGAAAACCTGTTTTTTCTTACATTCTCAACTTTTCCATATCTCGACAAAACTTGAGTTAAAACATCATCTGGCATTTCGAATGGTGCATTCCTTATTGATACGTATGTTATGGATGAACTTAGATTCTTAACTTGAACAGTTCCACTCTTGTCTAAACTGAATTCCTTGTCTTCATATCTCTCCATCAGTTTCTTAAATACGCTAGGTACCACTTTTACTATTACTCTATTTCTACTCACTGACTGCACACCTATCACTTCATCCAGGGCGAGTCCCATACTCTTAAAAAGAGCATCACTCACTATTTCCATAGTTGGATAAACCGTAAACTGTAATCCAAAGGAGTCCGTCCTCCTCAGCGGTGCTGAAAACGTCCCCATTTTCCTGACGTTTATTTTCCCCCAATAGATGGCGGTAGTGTCGCCCAACCCCGACCGGGATTCGGGAAAGCCAGTTACTTTCGACCGTGTTCACTTATAATAGGGCTATAAATAGTTCAATACACCGAAATAACACCAATAAACACAGTCACTATATTCAACCTCTATTCATGGGTTACTCACTACATTTTGAGGCGTAGCTTTCCTATATAACACTGGAAATACTACTCAAAACAGAGAGCGGTCCAAAAGTCGTCTGAATACAAACACGACACTCTTCTTCTTAAAGTTATAAAGTTAAGTGAAACAGACTCTGTGAAGGTTATAAATTTAAGTTCACAAGTTTCGTATGTATCGATAAGGAACGCACCGTTCGAGATGGATGATAAAGTGATAACAGATATTTTGAATAGGTATGGAAAGGTAGAGCACTTAAGGCATAACAAATTTGCAGTTGGGCCCTTTGAGGGTTTTTTCAATGGCGTTCGCACAGCAAAGATGCGAGTTAAAGAAAACATCCCTTCATCAATTTATATTGGTGGCTATAATTTAACCTTCTTATATAGTGGACAGAGTAGAACATGTTACAAATGTGGGAAAAGAAGGTCATCTAGTAAAGGACTGCATTTTGAATATTAGTGAGAGTAATTACATTATTAATGAGGGAGATTTCCCTGAAATACCTAAGAATGGAAAGAGTAGTTCATCCAGCGCGAACAATAATGGAAGGGAAGATGAGCATGGAGGTGGAGCCAAATCGGCGAATGGAAAAGAGAGAAAGGGACTAGAAGTAAGGAATGATAATTCGGGCTTGGGCCATGAAAGCATCAGAACGACCACCGCTACGAGGACTGGCGATGGACGAATGGACGAAGTGGAAACGGACATCCAAAGACAAGACGAGGAAGGAGCTGGAAGGCTTGTGGAAATTCCCGCATCACCTGACGAAGGACTCATTATTTCGACAGTTGAAGCAGAAATCCACGCAGACGAGACAGACATTGGAAAGGAAATGGACGTTCAATTATGTGTAGTACAAAATAAGGAGGATTTAATCGAAGAGGTGATAAGTGAAATTCAGGAATGTGAAGATAATGAAGAGAATAATGTGGACTGTGGTGGGGAAACTACAATAGACAGTGTTTTCAACCTTGGTAACACAAGTGACGCCGAAATGTGGCAAGCTACAATTAGTGACGAACCAAGCAAAGGCATTCGTCTGAGGCTAACAAAGGATAATGGTGTGCTTTCCGAGTCGAACATGGGCGAAGATACATCAGTGTTTGATGAACCTAAAAGTAGTTCTGAAGACGAGATGAATCGATTGCTAGTGAATAAACGTTTCAAATTGGATGAATGATTTAGATTTTCTTTCTTATATTTGTAACCTTCACTTACTTAAATTTAGCAACTGTTAATGTTAATGGATTATGTATGTCTTATAAGGAAAGTAAATGGATTGATTTTATGTACTTTTATCATTTGGATGTAATATTTGTGCAAGAACACAATGTCAAAGATATTTCGCAACTTGAGTATGTTGAAAAGCATTGCGATATAATATTGAATCCAACTATCTTGTTGAAGGGAGGTACTGCTATCCTCTTCAATAAAAAGTCGAGAGTGAAGGTTCTGAATCAGGAGATGGATGTAAAGGGCCAAATAATCAGTGTAAAATGTACATATCAAGGAACAGATTTTCTATTAATAAATGTGTATGCCCCTTCAGGGACAAATAAGAAAAAGGAAAGAGAGGAACTGTTTTTAAATGTTTTGTTATATTACATGAGACACAATTTACGAAACTTGATCATAGGTGGGGATTGGAACAGCGTAACGAGCAAAAGAGATTGCTCTAATCCTGATAATCATATAATTTCAACAGTTCTTCAAAGATTAAAAAATGATTTACAACTTAAAGATGTGTGGCTCTTGAAAAACCATTTGATTGAATATACGTATGTTAGGCATAAGTATGGTTCTAGGATTGATCGCATATACGTTAGAGATCTGAAGAATAATATAAGTGAATCTGAAAATATTCCATTAAGCTGGTCTGATCATAATTCTGTTAAGGTTAAGATTAAGATGGACAATGATATTAGCTTTGGCAAGGGATACTGGAAATTAAATACAAGTATTCTGAAAAATACAGTAGTGATAGAAAACTTTGTTCAATTTTGGAGCTATTTGAAAAGAAAGATGGGTGATGTACAGTTTCATTCTATTTTAGACTGGTGGATTTATGCAAAAGATCAGCTTAGACTCTTTTTTTGTTAAATTTTCAAAGACAATAAATCAGGAGAGATTTGGCTTACTGAATCTGCTGAAAGCAGAATTAAGGCGGAATTATTGGATCCATTCTGAAAACTGTAATAACTTTTACAAAATAAAGGAACTTAAAGACAGAATAATTGTAATTGAAAATGAGATATGTGAAGGGGTCAATGTAAGAGCTAGAATTTATGAAAGAATGTATGGGGAAAAAATATCTGCATATTTACTTGGGAAAGAAAAGAATGTAAAAACAAGTATCGATAAATTGTGTGTAAAAGAGGGTGCATATGTAACAGACACAAAGTCTATACAAAGGTATGTATTAGAATTTTATGAAAATTTGTATAAAGAAGAATCTATAGATTTTGATTTGAAATATAAATTTCTTGAAAATATGAACAGTGTCATAGATGATGATATGAACTTAAACCTGAAGGCTGAATTAACAGAGAAAGAAGTTTGGGAAGCTATATCAGGAATGAAAAATGGGAAATGTCCTGGAGTTGATGGATTAGCCGTCGAATTCTACAAAACTATGTGGAGCATTGAAAAAAACGAACTTATGAAAGTACTGAAATTCTCATTTACTAATTTTAAAATGTGGAAAGACTCAAATAAAGGTGTCATTAAACTTTTACCAAAAAATGGAGATAAGTGTAATCTTAATAACTGGAGGCCCATAACTATGCTAAATGTAGATTATAAGATTATAGCGAAGATTTTAGCAAACAGGTTAAAATCAGTACTATCTCTTTTCGTATCAGAGGAACAGTTTTGTGCTGTCCCAGTAAGGTCAATTATTAACTGTAACACCTTGCTAAGAGATGTAATATACTTCCAAAAAAATGAAAACAAGAAAGCTGCCCTGATTAATCTTGATTGGTATAAAGCATTCGATATGGTAAATCTGGACTTTCTATTCAGAACGTTATACAAACTTGGATTTTCTTTAGAATTTGTAAACTTGATTAGGATGCTTTATAAGGATGCCAAAAGCTGTATATCTACAAATGGCCATATATCTGACCCTTTTCTAATAGGCAAGTCTGTTCGACAGGGTTGTCCATTATCGATGATTTTACTTGTTATAGCTCAAGAACCATTGTATAGAATGCTGAAGGTTAGGTTGGGAACTTTTTCTCCAGATCTTCCGAATGGGTTAAAAATTGTAGTGGTTGGCTTTGCAGATGATAGCACTATTATTGTCAATTAGTTGGAAGGTATTGAGGAAACTAAACGGGTTATTAACGAGTACGAAAAGGCAAGTGGAGCGAAACTTAATAAAAAGAAAACTTACATTGTGGGAATTGGCTCGTGGAAAAACAAACTCGAATGGCCAGAAACAGGGATAGAAGTGAAACAAGGCAGTTTTAAAATCCTAGGTATAATCCATAATAATGATTATGAACTATCTGTAAGGGTGAACTGGGAAAATATCAAGGATAATATTTCAAAAATGATAGGGCCACTTTATAAACGAAGACTAACTTTATTCCAAAAGAGTGTAATAATTAATGTAACTGTATTATCAAAGGCATGGTATGTGTCTCAGGTATTTCCCATTCCAGCTGATATTGGTAAGTACATAGAAAAGTGTACCTTCAAATATCTCTGGAATGGGAATTATCAACCTATTAAAAGGAAAACTATGTATCTTCTAAAGAGTCAAGGTGGATGTGGTATTGTAAATCTAACTGTGAAAGCCAATTGTATGCTTTTCAACAGCTTTTACAAAAGTATTGTCAATAGATTAATGGGATGTGAAATAGCTGCATATTATTGTAAGCTGAGGCTTTCTTATCTTGTTGATTTTAACAGATTTAGTGAATCTACCATTTTTAGCACTCCATATTATGACAAAATAATGACGATATTTCACTCTGTAATACAGGTAAAGACCTATCCTTTGCTGAAATTAAAACACATTTACTCTCACATGCTGAGAGGTGAATCAGTTCTGCCAAGTATTGAAGAAAGTTATCCGTTGTTTAACTGGAATATAATATGGGAAAATTTGAATAACAAGTGGATTGATCCAGTAAATAGAGAAATATTGTTTAAATACAGCCACGAAGTCTTAGCTACAAAGGATAGGTTATTTATGATGAACATTACGGACAGTTGTTTGTGTGGTAATTGTGGAGAGCCTGAAACAATTATGCACTTAGTATATTTTTGTACATTTAGAGGAACAGTTGTGAATTGGATTAAAACATTTTTGAACAAGGTTTGTAAAATACACACACAAAGTTTTCTAAAGGTTTTAAAACTGAATTTTCAGGCCTATTCTAAAAGAGACAGAAACACAGCAATGTCATTAATAAGTGAATTTATAATTGGGATCTGGTACCTTCATAAGGTAATGCCCTCAGCAGATGAGTTAAGTATGATCTCCTTTATTAAAAGTAGAATATTCAAGACAAGATTTATATTGTTCAAGTCACTAGAGGATAAATGTCTTTTACATTTTACAAAAGAATATGTTAATTTGGATAAAAATGAGTGAATTAGTGTGAGAAATTCCTAAATGATAATTGAAGTTTAAAGTATATAAATTATAGTAATCTTGATTTATTGCATTATCAGCTTATCTTTATGTTATGTAAATATTAATATGACTAATGTTAGTATATGCTAATGCTGGATTATAAACCACATCAGGAAAACCAATATCAAAATATAAACTATATGTTTATATAAATATGTATTTGTAAAAATGAACTTGTAAACTGTATATTTCCTTAATAAAAGTAAAAAACAAAAATAAAAGTATTTAACCATATAGTCCTACCAGTATCAACTTATGCATCAGAAATTTGGAGCTTTACAAAAGCCTTGGACTCTAAGGCTTTGGTAAAGCTCTAAGGCTTAGAGCAAAAACTAGTTACAACAAAAAGAGCTATAGAAAGAATACTGATGGGAATAACACTAACACATAAAAAGAGCAACATGGATACAAGAGAAAACTAAAGTAGAGGATATTCTAGCATTTAAAAAATGAAATGGACGTGGGCCGCACATATAATGAGAATGACAGATAATAGATGGACATCAAGAATACTTATTTCACTTTACTTTGATGGCTGCTTTTCCGGTCCCATACAGCAGGGGAACCCCACTCTCTACAGGACCTCGACTGTTGTTTTACCTTGTTCGTTCAGAGTATTTAATGTTTCATATCCCGGATTGTTCATTTACTGTTAAATCGTCACTGTTGTATGACTGTTGAAATAAGAAAGTCTTCAGTTTCCTCTTGAAAGCCTTAATGTCTTCAATCATTCGGATATTTCATGGGAGCTTATTATATAGTCTTGGGGCTGCATATTTAAAGAATCTGGAGCCTAAAGTAGACATACATCTAGGTTCCAACAGTTTGAAGCCATCTGTAACTATTCTCGTGTCGACAAGATTTGCTGGCTGCGCAATATGTAGCAATTCTTTCAAGTATTTTGGATGACCAGTTCTGATAACTTGGTGGGTTATTGTACATATTTTAAATTCAATTCTCGCTTTAATCGGCAGCCAGTGTAAATTGATTAGTATAGGGGTGATCTTTTCTCTAGGTGGGACACCTTTTATCAGTCTTGCTCCTCTGTTTATTATGTTTTGTAATTTCTTAAGTTGCACTTTAGGTGAATTGTAATCGATAGAGTTGCAGTAGTCAATCCTGGTAATAACACAGTTGATCACAAGTTTCTTTATAGAATTTTCGTCCAGGTACCTTTTATAAAAGCAATATTTCTTAGATGATAGCCATCAGTTTTTATTACATAATTCATTTGGGCATTTAGCGACAGGTTACAGTCAAGAAATACAACTAGATCTCGAACTTTACTAGATATCGGCTCTGAGTCATTATTTATGTTCATTTGAATATCACCCAAGTTTCCACCATGAATTCAGTTTTGTTCTCATTTAATTTTAGTTGTTTAAATGTTACCTCTTCTCTAATACTATCAAGCATTTGGTTTAGAGTTTCAGTAGAGTCATCTATATCATTTATTGAGTAGTAAAATTGTGTGTCATCCGCAAATAGTTTGAACTTCACGCCATGCCTTTGTAGTATTTTTGATAGACCAACAGTATAGATGCAGAATAAGATTTGGCCAAGTACACTGGTATAGATGCAGAATAAGACTGGGCCAAGTACACTCCCCTGGGGTACCCCCTCTGTTTAAGGGTTTATATGATGAATAAGAGTTTCCAGTTTGTACACAGTAATTTCTACCAACTAAGTAGTCTTTTAGGTATCCGAAGGCTTGATCTTCAACGCCGATGGATCGTAGATCATTTAGTAGCAGTTCATGCACAACTGTATCAAAAGCAGCACTGAAATCGAGCAATATTAAAATACCACATTTATTTTCATCCATCATTCCAGCATATCATTTACAACAGAGCAAATGGTTGTCTCCGTAGAGTATAGTTTTCTGTAAGCAGACTGGTTGTCAGGCAAAGCTTCTATTACTTTTAAGTGACTGACTAGTTGTACAAGAATTACGTATTCAAGCACTTTTGAAACAAGGATAGATTCGAAATAGGTCTATATGAGCTTAATTCCTGGTAGTCCAGTGCCTTTTTTCAGAACTGGTGTGACTATTTGGAAAACTTATATTCATCAATGCATGGATTTGCTATTCTCATTATTATTTCGAGTAGGCTAGAAAAGTTTCTCTCCAATTACTTCAGATATTGGCATAGGAGTAATCGCGCAGTTTGTTTTCTTTGCTCTCTTGATAATTCTGGTGATGTCATCTTGTGTTATGTTGTTAAATCGTATTAATTTTGTCTGTGTGCCTGGTGTATCATTAATCTGATGTTGGGTATTTGCAAATGACCTGGTTATAATTTTCAATTTTGTTTTTAAAGAATACTAGAAAATTATTTGCTAGTTCCTGGTCACTGTATCCATCTTTTTTTTTTTTACCTTTCCCATTATACCATTTAGGAGACGATATAACTTATTTATGTCTCATGCTGCTTCAAGGATCTTTCTCTTATAATATTCACTTTTTTTCCTTCTTAGTAGGTAATTATATTGACATGCACCAGTTTTGTATTCTACCGAAGTATTCTCAGTTTTTAACCTATTCCACTCTCTTTCTTTACGTCCTTTTTCCCTCTTTTTCACCAAAGTCTCTCCATCAAAGCAAGGAGATTGGTCTTTTACAGTTATAGTCTTTTCCATCGGTTGGCACATGGTATCATATTCACTTTTACTTACTTTATTATAAGTGGTCGTGAGACAGTTAACACACTTACCTCCCAACAGACGTTGGTTTCCTTTGTAACTTCTTCAATAACTACGGTACGAGAAAAATTTGATTTATGTCTAAAGTTTATTTTTTTACTAATGCATGTTTCTGTAGAGGTAGACTAAACGTAATAAGTTTGTATACTGGGGAGATAGTATATTTCTCTTCAACTTTTATATCAGATACAATGTTACTCATGTCATCACTTAGAACTAAGTCCAACGTATGCCCAGTTACAGTAGTTGTACAGTCGAAGTTATTCATTAGTCGATATGATTCTAATAACTCACTAAATGCCAAAGCGTTAGGATTTCATGCGTCATCCATCC
>NC_090725.1:192486629-192509129 GCF_036898095.1 Palaemon carinicauda
TTTTCCACATACAATAGTATACAGGCCGGTCAGACTTGAAAAACTAAGGTCTAGGGTTCATGTAGTTACCGTATTTGATAGATGCACAGTTGTTCATAATGACGACATTTTGGTCATTCTTTTTATGCACGTCGGATTTGTCCAAGTATATATATATATATATATATGTATAATATATATATATATATATGTATATATATATATATATATATATGTATATATATACATAGATATATATGTATATACATATATATATATATATATATATGTATATATATATATATATATGTATATATATATATATATATATATTTATATATATATATATATATATACTAATAAGCCGTAAATTTTTTTATACATTAATGTCTGGATTCTCTTAATGACCTCGGGATCAGAGCCCCAGGTAGGTGAAATCACACAAAGATAATAGCTTCTGACTGGCTGGGAGCCGAGCCGTGGTCCAGGAAACTTGTATGTACAGTGACATACCACTAAACTGATATAGTCAAATCTTTCTTCGTGGCCAAGTGGTATGTCACTGTACATACAAGTTTCCTAGACCAGGATTCGACTCACGAACAGTCAGAAAATATTGTCTTCATGTGATTTCGCCTGGGGCTCTGATCCCGATGTCGTTAAGAGAATCCAGACATTATTGTATCAAAAATATATGGCTTATTTGAAGTTGAAAAATACGTAAGAATGGTCAAAATTTATCATATTTAATATATATAAATATATATATATATATATATATATATGTGTGTGTGTGTGTGTGTGTGTGTGTGTATGTATGTGTGTGTGTGTGTGTCATCTCCTCCCACGGCTATTGACGCAAAAGGCTTTGGTTAGATTTCACCAGTCAGCTCTGTTTTGCGCTATGAATTCAATTTATCTCCATCAAACATCGACGTCACGCTTCATAGTCCTCAGCCAAGTAGGCCTGGGTCTTTCAACTCTTCTAGTGTCTTGAGGAGACCAGTTAAACATTTGGTGAACTATTCTCTCTTGGGGAGTGCGAATTGCATGTCCAAACACTATCTATCTGCCCCTCACTTAGATCTCATCCACATAATTTTTCCTTGGGCTTATAGCATCTTGCTGTTCCAAGATTATTACTGCTTAGCTAGTAATAATAATAATAATAATAATAATAATAATAATAATAATAATAATAATAATAATAATAATAATAATAATAATAAAATGGCACTCGAGTAATTTCTCATAGTTTCATTTCTAAACCTGTTTTGCCAAATCTACAAAATCTATTGGAGATTGTTTCATTGCCATACCATGATTCATATCCATACAGTAACACCGATCTCACTAAACTGATATAGTCTAATTTTTATAAGTATTTTCAGGCGATTTGATTTCCAAATTTTCTTATCCTATCCATTATCGGATTTTCTTTTTTCAATCTCTCACTAAACTCTAATTCTAAAGACCCTGTGTTTCATATCATAGTTCCTAAACACTTAAATGATTGTACCTCATTAACCCTTTCTCCTTCATATGATATTTCATCTTCAATTGCACACTCCGTTTTCATCATCTCTGTCTTTCTTCTTTTTATCTTGAACCTAGCCTTGTGTGATATTTCATGCATTCTGGTAAGCAAGCATTGCAAATCCTGTGGTGTTCTGCTAATAAGGACAGTATCATCAGCATACTCTAGGCCTGCTAATTTTCTATTACCATACAGTTCAATCCTTATCCACCATCTCCAGCTGCTCTGCACATTACAAAATCCATGAGGAGCATAAACAGCATAGGTGACAACACATTCTCTTGTAGTACATCGCTGTTCACTGGAAATTCATTTGATAAGACTACACTAACATTAACTCTGCACTTGCTATGCTCATGAACAAATTTAATCTAATTCACATACTTAAAACAAATTCCATTATAACGTAGGACTCACCACAAAATTGGCCGTAGCACACTATCAAAGGATTTTTCATAGTCTACAAATGTCATCAAAAGTGGATTTCTACTGTATATTCTAAACATTACTATACAGCATGTCTTAAAATGAAATTCTGGTCAGTACAACTCCTACTTTTTCTAAACCCTGGCTGTTCATCTTTCATCTTTTCATCAATCTTTCTTTCTAGTCTCTTCAGAATAAGCATACTATACATTTTCCTTAAAACCGATGTAAATGTGATGCCCCTGTAATTATTGCAATCAATATTTTTTTTTTTTTTTTTTTTTTTTTTTTTTTTTTTTTTTTTTTTTTTGCCATTTTCACCAACGCTCCTAGACCCCATTCATCAGGTTTTGTCTCTCCATGCCACATTCTACAAAATAATCTTGTAAGTATTATGGGGTCACTTCATTTTCAGCCAGTATCATCTCAGCAGTTATTCCATAGTATGCCGAGGCATTCCATCTCTTGAGTTTTTTAACGATAGCTTCGACTTCAAACACACTGAATTCATTCAAGGGCACATCATGGTCTTCATAAACTTCAGGTACGTCAATCAACTTATTCCCTTCGTATCTCATATTCATGATCTCATTAAAGTGTTCCATCTAACGTTGTCTTTCTTCATCTTCTGTTGTTATAACAGATCCTTTTCTCTTTTTGATGGGAATATGCTTCTTCTTCGTCCCAGTACAGCTTTCATTAATAATCCTATGAGCGATTCTTACACCATAGCCACTCCCTGAATTCATAGCTTTGTTAGCCTCGTCTGCCTTCCTGCCTGAACATTCTCCCCAGTCATTCCTGACTTTTCTTTTGATCTCACTATCAATACTGGAATACTTGCTATGCTCTACCTTTTTTTTCAATACTTCCCCTGAAACTTACAACAATACAATCAATTTCTGTCTTTGTCTCCTTTTTATAGTAGCACACGTATCATTTGATATCTTTGGTTTTCTCCTTGTGACTGCCTGTCCCTAAACTTCTCTACCAACCATGGAGACCTTAAATGGAAGATGTTGTAACCACCATGCTCGGCATTTGCAACTTGAGTCACGACCTGAAGTTGAATCTTACCAGATTTCAGCCAATATGCATGCTACAGTCATAAGTAGCACGTCTTAATATGCATTTTCACCTCAGAAATCCGTTTTTGTGGTTATTTATATACTTAGATATCGATTTAACCCTTCAAGAACTATATAGATTCTCTTTTTTCCTAAAATAACCACCTTTTTTTAAGTCTTACCCTAAAAAGGGGAGAGGGGAGGAAATTTGGCAATTTTTATTTACCCACTATCAATTGCTTAGTTAATTAAATTTGTAGTGAACCAGTTTCACTACCCAAATGCTTTTATTTTATGGTAATTATTTTTAAAAAATATCAATTAATGATTTTTTGCTCTTATCAAAATTGCTAAATGTACATCTAATCATTAAAACTATTTTGTTTATGATTCAAAAAAAAAATACATTAACATATATAAAAACAGTGTTTATAAAAAGTCTGAAAAATAAATATACTATGTTTTTTATTTCGGATTCAAATTATTATTCACAAAAGGTTTAGGAATAGCTCTTATAAATGTTTACTGAATTATGAAAGCAAAACAAAGGTAATGTAAATCATTTATCTTTAATTCTAAAGCTATTGTATACTGAAAACTTAAATATCATATACTAGTTTATAAACAATAATAAAAGCTAAAATATCAGATTTATCTGGAAAGCTTTTCTTTACGTCCTACAGCATTTTCACTGTCGTTATCACTATCAACTAATACCTTCAAAATTATAATGGCTGAAGAAAAACATGCATCATTATTGCGAGATATGGGAGCTTGTATAGATGAAAGTAGTTCTGCAAAATGTATATTGCACCTTAATTTAATATAGAAATGAATAATGTATGCTGCATGTACAAAATACACAGTTGACATAGTGGGCATTGCTAATCTACCTCTAAAAGATCACTTGATAAAAGATCACAGTTATACCCTTCAACATATTCATTTTCACAAAATGTGTATACTAGATATCCTGGTATATGTACAACTTTATGTTTCAAAGAGTCATTCGATTTAAGAAGTTCCTCAGTATCACTTAGGCAAATTTAATCAAATAGTTTGGATTCTTTCTCAATACTTATTGGTACATATACTGTATACAAGATCTTGATATGTCTTTATCTGGTATAATGGCATGATTTGCAGAAGTTTGTAGATTACTAATCTTTGCAGTGGCAGTAATATCTATACAATCTATATAAAAACTGCCTCCACTTCTTTGGCTTACTTGTCCGTATAACTTTTATAAAGCTTCATCAGCAAATATCCCAGGCAAAACATATTTAAAAGCATGTTCTAAAAGTAAGTGTTTAGCAGCTTCCACACTGGTCATAGTGCTAATTGTAAAAGCTCCTTCCCATCCACACGAGGAAATAACTTTGCAGGTTTCCTGTAGTCTCTGAAAAGTTTCACATTCCATAGTCCAAGGTAATCAGCAACTGTCTTTGTTAGTAATACCTGAATAGCAATCTTTATCATTCATCATCTTAAACCAGTTGTTTATAAGCTTAACAAAAATTATAGTACCTTCACTGATTTCTGGCTGTGTTTGAAGAGCTCAAAGTGGAGCAACTGTTTTGTCATAAAAAAAAAACTTGCCAAACAACTAGGACACATTGACACTACGGAGGTTTTGGATATACAGGTGAGTAAGTTAGTTTAGTCATTCGAATTGTAGTATTACGATCTGCTTCATATAATTGTATAATGTCAAACCAACGTGCTAAATAATCTGTGTTATCCATGGAGAATGCCGATCTCTGATCCTATGACAGGCCGAGAGAAGGTTGTGACTCAAAGGCAGGTTGAAAGCAACTGAGTAAATTTATTATAGAACACTGTTTTATATACAAAAGCTCAAAGCAACAAGAAATTTCATGTTTGAAAAACAGACACTGTTACAGAGGAAAAAAGCAGACATGTTTAATCTGGTTCATTTTAGTGCGAGGGAAGAGCGAAGATACAAGCATAATATATAAACAAAATGAACTATGGCTCCCCCCCTAAAAATGACATACTGTACATGTTAAATAGGGCGCCCTGCTCTAGAGAGGCGAACTGTAAGCGGGTCATCTGGCAGGAGATAAGCAGGTTTTAGACGATCAATGGAGACCCAGTCCTCTTTGCCACAAATGTTTAGTAGGAATGCTTGCGGACTGCGTCGGATCACAAGGAAAGGGCCCGTGTATGGGGGCATTAGCGGTGGCTTCCTAGTGTCGTTGCGCAGGAAGACGTGCGTTGCAGAGTGCAAGTCTGTCGGTATGTGATGCTTCGCTGGGGGCTTGTAAGTCTGGCAGCATGGAGTAAATTTTCCCACGACGTGACGTATGCGCTGGAGATCGTCGGAGGAGATTGTAGAAGGAAAAAATTCGGCAGGGACGACCAACGGATCGCCATACACCCTTTCAGTTGCCGAGACATCGAGGGCGTCTTTAGGAGTGGTCCTTAGTCCAAGGAGGACCCAGCGAAACTGAATAAACCAGTAGCAATCCTTGCAGCGGGACATCAAAGCTGCTTTGAGGGTGCGATGAAAACGTTCAACCATTCCATTGGCAGCGGGGTTGTAGGCCGTTGTCTGATGTAGGGTGATGCCCAGGAGATTCGCTAATGATGTTCACAATTGAGAGGTGAAAGTGGTACCCCTGTCAGAAGTAATATGCTCAGGGATACCAAATCTTGCAATCCATCCTGAGAGTAAGGCAGATGTACATGAGGTGGACGTTGCAGTTTCCATGGGAATGGCTTCAGGCCAACGAGTGGAGCGGTCGATGACGGTAAACAGGTAACGATGTCCTTGTGATGTGGGTAGGGGACCTACAACGTCGACGTGAATGTGTGCAAAACGACGCTGAGGTTGAGGAAAGGTGCCCACTCCTGAATCCGTGTGTCGATGTACTTTGGAAGTTTGGCAAGAAGTACAGGTGCAGACCCAATCCTTAGCATCCTTAGAAATATCGTGCCAAATGAACTTCGTCTTCAGCAGCTGTGCAGTAGAACGGCACGAGGGATGTGAAAGGCCGTGAATGAAATCAAACACCTGCCGGCACATGGGAGCAGGGATCCAAGGTCGCGGTCTACCAGTACTGACGTCACAGAGGAGGGTGGTGTTGGAGTCTTCGAGGGGGAAGTCTTCCCAATGGAGGGACGTGCAGGATGTCCTACATGCTTGATACTCTGGAGCCTGTCGTTGGACTTCAGCCAGGGTGTTGTAATCCAATCCCAGTTGAACGCCAGCCAACGTGTTTCTTGACAGGGCATCGGCAACAGGATTCATTTTCCCAGGGATGTACTGAAGGGTGCAATTGTATTCAGCCACGGAGGAGAGATGTCGGCGTTGACGGGCGGACCAGGCGTCAGACTGTCGAATGAAGGCGTGCACCAGAGGCATGTGGTCTGTGCGATTGACGAAGGGCGTACCTTCTAAGAAATGGTGAAAGTGACGGACAGCCAAGTGCACCGCCAGCAATTCGCGATCGAAGGTAGAATAACCCGATTCTGCCTTCGACAGTTTTCTGCTGAAAAAAGCCAATGGGCGGGGCGAGCCATTGACCACCTGCTTGAGTACTGCATCAATAGCGACGTCGCTGGCATCGGTGGAGAGACGGAGAGAGGCTTGTGGGATAGGAAAAGTGAGAGCCGCAGTGGTTGATGGGCCTTCTTTGCATTGCAGAAGGCAGCTTCTTGAAGGGGACCCCACTTCAGGTCTTTTGGCTTACCCTTGAGGGAGGCATAGAGGGGAGCAAGAGTGGCGGCAATGGCTGGCAGAAAACGGTGATAATAGTTGATCATGCCCAAAAATTCCTGCAGAGCTTTGACGGTCGAGGGCGCGGGGAAGTCCTGAACGGCTGCTACCTTCTCAGGGAGGGGATGGATTCCTTCAGGAGTGATGCGGTGCCCTAAGAATGACTACAAGGCCGTTTTGTTGCAGGCGGTCGAGCACGATGTGCAGGTGACGTAGGTGTTCCTCTTTTGAGGAGGAGAATACAACTATGTTGTCCACATAACATACACAGAAAGGGAGGTCCCTTAAGATGCCATCCATGAGACGTTGAAACATGGACCCAGCATTACGAAGGCCAAAACAGGAGTAATTGAAGGTGTATGTACCAAACAGAGTGGTGATGGCGGTCTTGGGGATGTCTTCTGGGTTCATAGACACCTGATAATACCCTTTCAGGAGGTCGAGCATAGAGAAAACCTTTGCTTTGTGTAGGTAGGAGGTCATGTCGGCAATGTTTGGGAGGGGGTAGTGATCCGGTTCTGTTTGCATGTTCAGGCGCCTGTAATCCCCTCACGGATGGAGGGAGCCGTCTTTCTTCAAAACGATGTGTAAGGGTGACGACAATTGGCTGGAGGCCTTTTTGGCAAAGGTCCATTTCCTCCATTTCGGCGAACGTCTGTTTGGCGGCGGCCAATCATTCCGGTGCCAGACGTCTGAATTTTGCGAAGACTGGGGGTCCCGTCATCTTGATATGGTGATGAATACCGTGCTTGGCAGGAGCCGTGGGCGTTTGACGAAGTTCTGGACGGAAAACTTCTGGGTACGACGTGATGAGATGGACGTAAGCATCCGTGGGTGCGCTGATGTGGAGAGCGAGATTGGAGGAGGCGGGTTGAAGAGGTGTTGACAAGCACGAGTCTGCGTTGACCAATCGTCAGTGGGCGACATCGACCTCAAGGTGGAAATGAGAGAGGAAATCCACACCGAGGATTGGCGATGTGACGTCAGCAACGAGAAACTTCCAATTAAATTTACCATTTGCAAACGATAATGTGAGGTTCTCGTAACCGTAGGTGGGTATTGCAGATCCGTTGGCAGCTACCAAGTGGACATCGGCTGATGTAGGCAGACTACGTCGTGTCCTGATTAGTTCCCTTTGCAAAAGAGAACGACAAGTACCCGTGTCTACCAAAAATCGCACGCCCGTTCCTGCATCATGTAAAAAGAAAAGATTAGAAGCACGGGAGGCCACCGCCACGAGCGATGGCCTACTTACACGTTTTTTGGCCACTGACAATCCTTGGCACATTTCTTTGCAGTTGCCCCGAATCTGAAGTGGTAGTAGCAAAACTGCGGCGAATGGGAGGTAGTAAGTGGGTGTAGAAGTGTATGGTTGGGTCGCGAGCGAGTGGTGGGTGGTGGGTGGCTTTGTCGCCGCTTCGGCACGTCAGGGGGTAGGCGTGTATGTCCTACGGCATTCACGTCAGCTTCGGTTGACGTTGAAAAGGCGTCCTCTTCGTCAAGGGTGGAGGCGTTGATGGAGGTCTTGAAGTGGCTGTCCATAAGGGCGTCGGCTTCGGTCATCAAGTCCTTTATGGGTAAACTATCGACATCGGGTATGGCAGTGCGTATAGGTCCGGGTAAACGGCGTATCCAAAGGGCACGAAGAAATTTCACCTCACGAGGAGAGCCGTCTGCGGGAGGTTGCAGGCGAGCGATACTGGTCATTTCCCTGAGGGCGAGCGAAGCCCTTTGGTCCCCCAACGGTTGTTGCAAGAGCTGAAAAAGCTTTGCTATACGGGCGGCTGGCGACGGCGAGTACTGCTGCAGAAGGTATGTTTTGAGGGCGTCATACGCTATTGGGGTGTCTCCTTGTTCACAAAGCCAGTCAGATATTTCCGGGAGGGTGTCCTCGGGTATCGCCGCGAGAACATAATCTGCTTTGGTTTTTGAGCAAGTCATGCCCTTGATGCAAAACTGGACTTCTGCGCGCTGAAACCAAGCAAACGCCTCTCCGCTGGCGAATGATGAAAGTTTCAATGGGGGAGTCACAGCAATAACTTCCGTAGAGTCCTCCATGGTACCAACGACGGAGGGGAGAGGGGGGTGGAAGGCGGGAGGAGCGAGTCGACTTCCTGGGTCACCAATGTGACGGGCCGAGAGAAGGTTGTGACTCAAAGGCAGGTTGAAAGCAACTGAGTAAATTTATTATAGAACACTCTCCTTTATATCCAAAAGCTCAATGCAACAAGAAATTTCATGTTTGAAAAACAGACACTGTAGCAGAGGAAAAAACCAGACATGTTTAATCTGGTTCATTTTAGTGTGAGGGAAGAGCGAAGATACAAGCATAATATATACACAAAATGAACTATGTACGATCGTGTGACACACGGTTGGTACAATCCTTAACAGTGATCCAGCTGTTTTGGATATTCTTGAATATGTGTACATAGTCATTTACAAGAAATTTACTCAATCCAATTGTTGGTATTGGAACTTTACAAGGGCCTCCAAGTTTGCTGTACACACTACAATTAGTTGCGAAGTTATCACCTATTACTGATATGGCACTTCTCCCAACATTACAAATGACCCTAATCGACTCAAGTAGAAAATCCTTCGGCTAATCAGGTGACAATTTAGCACTGGGCATTATCATCAAAATATAACGTGGAAAAGCCATAATAAAAGCAATTTATACAGCCATAGCATGTGAAGTATGAATGTGTTCATTATTTTCTGCATAACCAATGATGTGCCCCCCTGAGAAATGCAAGGTCTCAACAAGTTGGACTGCATCAAACATCACATCAACAAACCTTTGTTCTGGCTTAAACTGCTTAAATAAAACTTTAAAATTCTCATCTTGAATACCTCCTGATAAAAAAAAATTTTCAGTGTTCTCATGAATAGCAGAATAATTGATCCTGAGTGACAAATCATTTTGTAAGTACTTGGAGATAAGTTATGAAGTTGAAGTGCAAAAATTAATGTATTTATGTCAAAACGTCTCTATTTAACCAGTTTGAAAATAAATGCATTTCAGATATGAGAAAGGTAAAATGAGGTGAATCATGACAATGTGTCACCAACTTCATTAAGTCAATAAGGTGCTGCATACAGTTACAGCTTTCAAATTCATGTTTACTAGCTAGAGTAATTATTGTTTGAACTTGGGACCATTCCGAAATAAGACTATTCTTTTGCAAAGGAAACAGCTTTTTTGGTACCTTTATGCTATTTTTGACAGCCGCAAGGAAAACAAACCCAGAAGATGATTCATCATATTTGAAATGAATAAATAATTCCACCTTTGGATCTATAATATCTGTTTTAGACATGCATAGGTCTTCATTTCCTTTGTAGAGCAAAAAAGAAGAGTATATGAGTCTTATTTTTATATAAAAGGTTTCAAAGCCTTGAACTTTATCCAGACGTTCTTCATTCTTGCGTGCTTTCGCCTCTCTAGTATCACAGGTGGAAAAAGAGATTGGTCGAGAATTCAATTAAGCTTATTTAAGGCAGGACTTGGGTATATATGGGAATACTGATGGAGGTTGTGTAGGTCGTGAGCCACATTTACATGAAGTCCATTTTGCAGTCAAAGTGAGATGCAGATATATATTTGCTTTAGAGACCTCAAGCGGTTTGGTTCAGTAGGCATGGCCAAAAATCCATCGTTCTTGTTCACTGGGATCCTTTGGAAAGGAAGCACCTTTTGTGTATGTGTTATTGGCATAGTTTCCGAGGTACCTATAGTAATTACACCGAAGAGGACTTTTGATGAAGAAAATCACACATTAGCATTATATTTCAAAATTTGAAATTACTGGATTATGTAAGAAAGTAAATAAAATAAGTATAACGAAGACATAATCTATGTTTAAAAATTCTATTTACTTACAAAAAAATAAATCTGAAAACACTGTGCTTATTTACAGCATTAAATGATTAAATTTCATTAATAAATAATAAATCTTGCTTTATATCTTATATATTCCCTCAAGAAGAAAAAATACGCTTTCTTTACGTTTTAAATTACAATGATTATGATTATGATTTGGATTAAACTTTTGTAATGATCTTATACAAATTTGCATTTGTGTTTAATAATTGGATCTCAAAACCACTAGTAACTATTGTAAATTAATATGCAATTTAAACTGATCACTGATATATCTATAATTTTCGTATGTATATTTATTACAGTGTAAATCGCAGTCCGCACCATGTAAGTGCAATCACAAATGAACATAACTCATAGAATTATCTTCCATAGTTATATGACAGTTAGTATATATTAATAATTCAATAGAATAATTAACTATGATCATAATCGTCCTAAGTAGAAAGAGGAATTACCTTATCAATGAATATGTGAGATGTGATAGCCAGGCGTTTTGTTGCGTCATTCAAGTGGTGTGATTGAGCTGCCACAGCGTGAAGTAAGTAAATCTAGCCAAGACGCTCCATTACCAATCCTCTTATTAAAGAACTCCTTGCTACCAACTGACTGGTATATGTTCTTAATATTACACCGTTATTCATTAATTGTCTGTTTTTTGTCTCTTAAAGACTGCTAGACTGCAAATCGAATCCTACATTCAATTGCAAAGGTTTCTGTGTGCTCATCTTCTAGAAGCATGGTCGTATCAAAAGTAGGTATTCTATATACCTTTCTGTTGGATGCTTTTGGTTTTAATTTCAGTGTGGCAATTAGGAGCTGGTGATCACTACAAATATCTGCACGTTTATAGCTTCATACATTTCTCAGAGTCCTCCTTCTCTCTTTGATAGTGGTAATGTGATCTATTTGATTCTTGTAATTGACATATGGTTAAGTCCATGTATATTTAACGTGGATGTCCTTGTGTTGGAAAAGAGTATCAGTAATGGCCAGATTGTTTGATGAACAGAATCTTATGAAATGGGCTTCATTTTCATTTGCAACTTCACCAAGACCGACACTCATCACATTCTGTATACCTTGATTATTCCTTCCAACTTCAGCATTGAGATCACCATTCACAATTTTCATATCTCTCTCTGGGATCCCATCTATTGCAATCTTTACTTTCTTCAGGAGAATCATTTTCATGTTACACTGCTTTGATTTAAACTTTTCAAGTAACAATCTACTATTTACAGCTCTCCACTCGGTAGATGCCTTTTCTGCTCTTGGTTTCATCATCATTCCTACCCTTTCTCTTCCAACTCCATCTGTCCTTCATATATATATATATATATATATATATATATATATATATATATATATATATATATATATATATATATATATATATATATATATATATATATATATATATATATATATATATATATATATATATATATATATATATATATATATATATATATATATATATATATATATATATATATATATATATATATATATATATATTTATATAATGTATATATATATATATATATCTGTATATATATATATATATATATATATATATATATATATATATACAGATATGTATATATATATATATATATATATATATATATATATATATATATATATATATATATATATATATATATATATATACATACATTGCCTTGGTCTAATGTTTCCTTACCGATCCCCTTATAACGTGTTTCACCTAGGGCTAAGATATACAAACTACATTTCATAAATTCATTCTCCCCTTGCTGTAACGTCCCAATCTGATTCATGGTTCCAACATTCCAATTACCTATTTTCAATTTTCCTTTAATTTTTATAAACCGGGATATTCTTAGCAACCCCCTACGCCCATGACTAGGGGCCAATCTGTCATCTTCTCTTTCCATTGACTGACTAAATACATAGAGGTTTCATTGTCTAGATTCATCAAAAGATAGCCATTTCCTCGTAATGTGCAGTACCCATCTAAAAAAGGCAAGTGACCCCTGTCGGTCCATATTAATTCTAGTAAGATCAACCACCAGGCATCAGAGTAGAAGCCGAAACCCAATCCGTCACCGTGCTGTCAGTGCCTGTGTCGAGAATTAGGGGGGCATTTCCTCCACACCCAAAGGTCTAGTTACTCCACCAGGTTGCTCATCCACTTATATAACCATTAGCAAAAAATTGCTAGGATATGTATATATATATATATATATATATATATATATATATATATATATATATATATATATATATATATATGTGTGTGTGTGTATATATATTCATATATATATATATATATATATATATATATATATATATATATATATATATATATATATATATATATATGAATATATATATATATATATATATATATATATATATATATATATATATATATATATATATATGTATATGTATATATATATTCATATATATATATATATATATATATATATATATATATATATATATGTGTGTGTGTGTGTGTTTATACATAAGTATGAAAAAGGATTAGGTGTATGTACTATGGTCGACTTCCCCCAAAACATCAACAACAGTATGGAAAAAGTCTTCCCCATATATTTCCATCCATTCCATCATCATGAAGTTATGGATTCAAATATTCAAAACTCGTGAATACTTCAAAAGAATGGTAGCTATATTTATGGAGGGAAGGGCAAAAACATCAAATGTCCATTAGATTCTGACTAGATATAAAGTTTGATATATTCAATCTTTTTCTTTTTTAGTTCAACGTTAATGAATACAGGGATAAGATATTGCCGCTAAATGAGGAAATATCAATTTTTTTATTACCATTACAAAATATTACAAAACATAGCTATTCTAAATGATTTTAGAGTCATCATCATTTTGGTTAGATATCATATCCATTGTGATTCTGAAATTTTTTCCCATTTTATAGGTCTCTTTTCCTCTCTATCTGTCTGTTTTCTGTTTGCCCCCCCCCCCTCTCTCTCTCTCTCTCTCTCTCTCTCTCTCTCTCTCTCTCTCTCTCTCTCTCTCTCTCTCTCTCTCTCTCACCCTGAGCCAAGATTCTTTACTGCCGGGATACCAGCTTCAAAATTTAATGATTCATCGATCTACACATCTACATATTTATCCACAGTAGTTACGGGGCCTTTTTTCACACAGATGGGCTTCTTGGAAGACCAGAAAATCCATTTTGAGCTACAGACGGTACCAAGTCAACAAGATATTTATTGACCTAAAATATCATGAATTACTTTTTCTTTAAAATCATATAGCTTTACTACTACTACTATTACTCTTACTAATAATAATAATAATAATAATAATAATAATAATAATAATAATAATAATAATAATAATAATAATAATAATAATAATAATAATAAATGGTGTACTATCATGATTATTAATTTCATTGTAATAATAATTTTTTCTTTTTAATTAACGATGCAACACTCATCACCTCATTTGGGATATCAGTGATGGTCGGCTTCAACAACGATGGAGTAAAGAATCGACCAACGTATAAGATCGAGCACAACTCTACGGACAGTGTTGTCCACACCTGTCCCAGTCAACTAAGGCACCGACAGAGCGAATTTACGTTCATTTCAATAAGCCCATTATACCCCAGTCCTCATTTGAAGACAAACATTTTAAAGATTCTTGAGAAAAATAACAATACAGCATAATAAAAAGTTGTGAAAAACTTTATCTTAAAATCTTGACCGAAATTACCTTCTGAATATTCCATAACTGATTTCTTCATGAATTTAGGTGTCTGTATGTATATATATATATATATATATATATATATATATATATATATATATATATATATATATATATATATATATATATATATATATATATATATATATGTGTGTGTGTGTGTGTGTGTGTGTATGTGTGTGTATGTTTCTGTGTGTGAGTGTGTATCTGTGTTTTATAACACGCAGGTATGCAAACATTCTCCCAAAGGTGTCTGTTTCCTTATCATTTTGCCCATGAATTATTTTTGAATGGAAACATTGACTAAATTCGGCTTTACTATGGATGAAATCGTTGATGAGTTATTCACTGAAGATAATGAAAGTTATCAAAGCACTGAACAGCTAATGTAGTTATAATTTCCCCTGATGTTGACCCTTTGACAGATGAGGATGGAACACTTGATAATTTGACTGGAGAGGCAACAGTGAAAAAAGTTTCCGGAAGTCTTTAGATGTATGTTGATTACAGGAAGAAATCCTTGAAAAATGAAGCCTCAACATCGTAATGTACAGTACCTTAGGAAATAAAAAGAAAAAAAAAGCCAAAAGATCATCTGGCATCAAGAAAAGGAAACTCTCTGAATCAAAACTAAGTTGGAAACACAAACATTAAGAATATACCAAAGTGAAGCAGGGAGGATAGATTTTCCAGAAACAATTTGTAGAAAATATAAGAAGCCTTGGATCATCTAACGCGTGAAGAATTATTTGAAACAATTATTTTCACAGATATTTATGATCACATAGTGAATGAAATTGTTCGTCATGACAAGGCCAGCAGAAGCAAACAGGATTTTTGTCTATAGATGAAATGACATCTCTCAGAATAATTCTCTTTTTGTCAAGTTACCCCAAATCACCACCGGGGAGGCATTATGGGTCAAAAGGCGAAGACTTGGGTGTATTTATTGTTAAAAAAGCAATGTCTCGAAATAAATTTCAAGTTTTGATGAGTTTTGGGCTTTTTTTTTTTTTTTTTTTTTTTTTATTTGGTAAGGCAGATACAGAAAATAACGCGTGGGATAAGGACTTCAAAGTAAGATGCTTGATTTCAACGCTTCATAAATCATCTATTTAATATAGAGTATTCGAAGAATGCACTAGCGTTGATGAAATCATATTAAATTATTAAGGGTGTAACTCACTGAAGCAATGTATCCTCATGAAACCCATAAGGTTTGGAAATAATCTTTGGGTGTTTTGCGGGACCTCCGGTTATTTATAATTTTGATTACTGTTGCGGTAAGAATCCCCAACTAAATAATGATGATGATGTAGCATTAGGCTCAAAAGTTTTCTTGAAAATTTGTGAAGCTGTAGCCATCATAGTTTGAAAAGATCTTTGGTGTTTTTTATTTTTTTTTTTTTTTTTTTTTTTTTTTTATCTGGCAACTTTGACTTGAGTAAACAAGTAGCAGACAACAAGTGTGCAAATGCTCACAGAAGTACAAGTGATATTCCTGTCTTCCCTTTACTGTCTTTGCTCGTGAATTTGGCAGTGACAAGCAGTGTCTGGTGCTTTCACTAAACAACCAACACAAGGACTTTACCCTTGTGTGCAAGCCTCTATGGTCTGGACGGGTTCTTTAAGGCTAAAGTTCATAATCGACAGTGAAATCAGCTTATCAATGTCATGTTTTATTAACCCAAGAACCAGAAAACCCGATAATAATTTAATATAATGATCATACACATGGTAATGAGTAACTAAAGCAAATCTGTATACTAAAGGTACAATTTCGTAAATAACTGTGTGGCTTTAGTAATTGTTGTGTGTAGTGTTATTTAATGAAATTAAATATGTGGCTCTGATGTGCTTACCTGCAATGATATGTACTGAACAGCACATGTTTCATACATGCTTGTACTCTGTAATGGTATTTTGTTTTTTTGTGTATCTCCCTCTATCTCTCACTGATAATATAATCTGTTTAAGCTTGCCTTTGCATCCATAAGTCTGTTTGAGTTTTCGTAACATTCTTGCTTGGAACCTCTTGTATATAGCTCATTATCTCTTGAATTAAAGTCAGTTGCATATACCTTACCTCTTGGTTATAACATAACGGCCCACTCGCACAGTCGGTGACTGCGGGACGACCAGCTCCCTCCCGCCTTCCTTTTCACTACTGTGTCTTATTGTTACAATGCCGCCCACCAAACCTGACTCTTCTATCAAAACTATACCCATGAAGCTTCCATATTTTGCCAGTACAGGGGCATTCTCCTGGTTTCAGTGCGCAGAGGTCCAGTTTTGATTTAAGGGTGTGATTCGTTCAAGCACCAAAGCAGACTATGTTCTTGCGGGGATCTCCAAGGACACTTTCCCCGAAATCTCCGATTAGCTTTATGAAGATATAAGGGACACCCCAATAGTATATGACAAACTCAAAATATGCCTCCTGGAGCAGTACTCACCATCGCCAGCCACTTGTATAGCCAAGCTCTTTCAGCTCTCTCAACAACCATTGGGGGACCAAAAGGCTTCACTCGCTCTTAGGGAAATGACCAGTACTGCTCTCCTGCAACTTGCCACAAGACGGCTCTCCTCTGGCTATGAATGAACTTCGTGCCCTTTGGGTATGATGCTTACCCGAACCTGCGTGCACTGTCATACCCGATGTCGATACTTTGTCCATTACGGACCTGATGGCCAAAGTTGATGCCCTTATGGCATCAACTTTGGCAAGAAATGTTGTGTGGTGTCCATGATGATTTCGGTCGTCCAGAGTGTTGTACCAACCGTGTTTCACACAATTGTACATAATTCCTTTTGTATATATTATGCTTGTATCTTCGCTCTTCCCTCGCACTAAAACGAACATGAAAATTCATGTCTGGTTTTTCCTCTGTGATATTGTCTGTCTTGTGAACTTGTTATGTCCTGTTGCCTTGAGGTTTTGTATATAAGGAGAGTGTTCCACATTAATATAACTCAGTCGTTTCCAATCTGCCTTTGAGTTCACACCCTTACTCGGCGCCGTCACATTGGTGACCCCGGAAGTCGACTCGCTCCCACTGCCTTCCACCCCCACCTCCTCCGCCCCTCCATCGTTGGTACAATGACGGAGACTATATCAGTTGGCGCCGCGGCCGCCCCATTGAAACTTTCACCGTTCGCCACCGGAGAGGCGTTTGCTTGGTTTCAACGTGCTGAAGTCCACTTTCGTATCAGGGGCGTGACTTGCTCAACCACCAAAGCGGATTATGTTCTCCCGGCGATACCCGAGGACACCTTCCCAGAAATATCCGACTGGCTTTGTGAACAAGGAGACACCCCAATAGCGTATGACGCCCTCAAATCATACCTTCTGCAGCAATACTCGCCGTCGCCAGCCGCCCGTATAGCAAAGCTTTTTCAGCTCTCGCAACAACCATTGGGGGACCAAAGGGCTTCGCTTGCCCTCAGGGAAATGACCAGTATCGCTCGCCTTCAACCTGCCGCAGACGGCTCTCCTCGTGAGGTGAACCTACTCCGTGCCCTTTGGATACGCCGTTTACCTGAACCTGTACTCGCTGCCGATGTCGATAGTTTACCCATAAAGGACTTGATGACCAAAGCCGACGCCCTTATGGATAGCCACTTCAAGACCTCCACTAACGCCTCCACCCTTGACGACGAGGATGCCTATTCAACGTCAACCGAAGCTGACATGAATGCCGTAGGACATACACGCCTACCCCGTGACGTGCCGAAGCGGCGACACAGCCGCCCACCACCCACCAATCGCTCTCGCCCCAACGAACGACTTCTACAGCCACTTACTACCTCCCATCCGCCGCAGTTTTACTACTACCACTTCAGATTCGGGGCAACCGCGAAGAAATGTGCCAAAGATTGTCAGTGGCCAAAAAACGTGTAAGCAGGCCATTGCTTGTGGCGGTGGCCTCCCATGTTTCTAATCTGTTCTTTTTACAGGATGCAGGAATGGGCGTGCGATTTTTGGTAGACACGGGTGCTTGTCGTTCTCTTTTGCCAAGGAACCTCTTCAAGGCACAACGTAGTCTGTCTACATCTGCCGACGTCCGCTTGGTAGCTGCCAATGGATCTGCGATACCCACCTACGGTTACGAGAACCTCACATTATCGTTCGGAAACGGTAAATTCAATTGGAAGTTTCTCGTTGCTGACGTCACAATGCCAATCCTCGGTGCGGATTTCCTCTCTCATTTCCACCTTCTGGTCGATGTCGCCCACCGACGATTGGTCAACGCAGACTCGTACTTGTCGACACCTCTTCAACCCGCCCCCTCTAACCTCGCTCTCCACATCAGCGCACCCACGGATGCCTACGCCCACCTCCTCACGTCGTACCCGGAAGTTTTCCGTCCAGAACTTCGCCAGACGCCCACGGTTCCTGCCAAGCACGGTATTTATCACCAAATCAAGACGACGGGACCCCCAGTCTTCGCAAAATTCAGACGTCTGGCACCGGAACGATTGGCAGCCGCCAAACAGACGTTCGCCGAAATGGAGAAAATGGGCCTTTGCCAAAAGGCCTCCAGCCCATGGTCGTCACCCTTACACATCGTTCTGAAGAAAGACGGCTCCCTCCGATCGTGCGGGGATTACAGGCGCCTGATCATGCAAACAGAACCGGATCACTACCCCCTCCCAAACATTGCCGATGTGACCTCCTACCTGCACAAAGCGAAGGTTTTCTCTACGCTCGACCTCCTGAAGGGGTATTATCAGGTGCCTATGAACCCAGAAGACATCCCCAAGACCGCCATCACCACTCTGTTTGGCACATACACCTTCAATTACTCCTGTTTTGGCCTTCGTAATGCTGGGGCAACGTTTCAACGTCTCATGGATGGCATCTTAGGGGAACTCCCTTTCTGTGTATGTTATGTGGACGACATACTTGTGTTCTCCTCCTCAAAAGAAGAACACCTCCGTCACCTGCGCATCGTGCTCGACCGCCTGCAACAAAACGGCCTTGTAGTCCGGTACGACAAGTGTACCTTTGGCGCCAACGAAGTGTCGTTCTTAGGGCACCGTATCACTCCTGAAGGAGTCCATCCCCTCCCTGAGAAGGTAGCAGCCGTTCAGAATTTCCCCGCGCCCTCGACCGTCAAAGCTCTGCAGGAATTCTTGGGCATGATCAACTATTATCACCGTTTTCTGCCAGCCATTGCCACCACTCTTGCTCCCCTCTACGCCTCCCTCAAGGGTAAGCCAAAGGACCTGAAGTGGGGTCCCCTTCAAGAAGCGGCCTTCTGCAATGCAAAGAAGGCCCATCAACCACTGCGGCTCTCACTTTTCCTATCCCACACGCCCCTCTCCTTCTCTCCACCGATGCCAGCGACGTCGCTATTGGTGCAGTACTCGAGCAGGTGGTCAAAGGCTCGCCCCGCCCATTGGCCTTCTTCAGCAGAAAACTGTCCAAGGCAGAATCGGGTTATTCTACCTTCGATTGAGAATTGCTGGCGGTGCACTTGGCTGTCCGTCACTTTCGCCATTTCTTAGAAGGTACGCCCTTCGTCATTCGCACAGACCACATGCCTCTGGTGCACGCCTTCACTCGACAGTCTGACGCCTGGTCCGCCCGTCAACGCCGACATCTCTCCGCCGTGGCTGAATACAATTGCACCCTCCAATACGTCCCTGGGAAAATGAATCCCGTTGCCGATGCCCTGTCAAGAAACACGTTGGCTGCCGTTCAACTGGGATTGGATTACAATGCCCTGGCTGAAGCCCAACGACAGGATCCAGAGTATCAAGCTTATAGGACATCCTGCACGTCCCTCCGTTGGGAGGATTTTCCCCTCGAAGACTCCAACACCACCCTCCTCTGTGACGTCAGTACTGGTAGACCGCGACCTTGGATTCCTGCTCCCATGCGCCAACAGGTGTTTGATCTCATCCACGGCCTTTCACATCCCTCGTGCCGTTCTACTGCACAGCTGCTGAAGGCAAAATTCATTTGGCACAGCATTTCTAAGGATGCTAAGGATTGGGTCTGTGCCTGTACTTCTTGCCAAACTTCCAAAGTACATCGACACACGGATTCAGGAGTGGGCACCTTTCCTCAACCTCAGCGTCGTTTCGCACACATTCACGTCGACGTAGTAGGCCCCCTACCCACATCACAAGGACATCGTTACCTGTTTACCGTCATCGACCGCTCCACTCGTTGGCCTGAAGCCATTCCCATGGAAACTGCAACGTCCGCCTCATGTACATCTGCCTTACTCTCTGGATGGATTTCAAGATTCGGTATCCCTGAGCATATTACTTCTGACAGGGGAACCACTTTCACCTCTCAATTATGGACGTCATTAGCGAATCTCCTGGGCATCACCCTACATCATACAACGACCTACAACCCCGCTGCCAATGAAATGGTTGAATGTTTTCATCGCACCCTCAAAGCAGCTTTGATGTCCCGCTGCAAGGATTGCAACTGGTTTACTCAGCTTCCCTGGGTCCTCCTTGGACTAAGGACCACTCCTAAAGACGCCCTCGATGTCTCGGCAGCCGAAATGGTGTATGGCGACCCGTTGGTCGTCCCTGCCGAATTTTTTCCTTCTACAACCTCCTCCGACGATCTCCAGCGCATACGTCACGTCGTGGGAAAATTTACTCCGTGCCGCCAGACTTACAAGCCCCCAGCGAAGCATCACATACCAACAGACTTGCACTCTGCAACGCACGTCTTCCTGCGCAACGACACCAGCAAGCCACCACTAACGCCCCCTTACACGGGCTTCTTTCCTTGTGATCCGACGCAGTCCGAAAGCATTCCTCCTAAACATTCGGGGCAAAGAAGACTGGGTTTCCATTGATCGTCTAAAACCTGCTTATCTTCTGCCAGATGACCCGCCTACAGTTCGCCTCTTTAGATCAGGGCGCCCTATTTAACATGTACAGTATGTCATTTTTAGGGGGGGAGCCATGTACCAACCGTGTTTCACACAATTGTACATAATTCCTTTTGTATATATTATGCTTGTATCTTCGCTCTTCCCTCGCACTAAAACGAACATGAAAATTCATGTCTGGTTTTTCCTCTGTGATATTGTCTGTCTTGTGAACTTGTTATATCCTGTTGCCTTGAGGTTTTGTATATAAGGAGAGTGTTCCACATTAATATGCCTTTGAGTTCACACCCTTACTCGGCGCCGTCACAGTGTGGTTGTTTGTTAGTGTCTTTACAATTCAGGTTATGCACAGCCCCATTGGTTCTGAACTTGTTGACCCATCCGTAGATCATTGAGTGGACAGAAAATTCTTGACATCTGAACCGTTCTTTGAATTGCAATTGAGCTGCGTGGATAGACTTCAACTGAAAATATGCCTCAACTATAAATGTCTTTTCCTCAGTAGTCCATGGCATCTCGAAGGTCGAATTTAGTAGACTCTTAGAACATTAATTTTTCTTGATGAATCTGAAAAATAAAAGGAATTGATTATTTATTTCAAAAGTTATTCAAGTTTAGGTGATGACCGGTTTCTTTTGTGTGTGTCAACCTGTACCTTACACGCCCCATACATAATAGCAATAATACAGCCATACAAAGAAACCCTGATTTTTGGCTTAATTATATATTGTGTCTGATTCCTACTGAAACCCGAAATAGGGAAAGATATCAAAACTCTTATTTTCTTATTTCTTCTACCGAGCTTTGTAGCCTAGATTCATTGCATAAGAAAACAATGCAACAACCCGAATAATTAAAAGATAATTAGAAATTATTATTTTATTTGATGTAAAAAAAACAAAATTTCAAAGACGTGGAAATATCTCTCAAACAAAATTCCATGATCTGACTTGATAAGTCAGAATTATGATAGTGAGAGATGGCGTTGAAAACTGCAAAACCAATCATATACAAACAAACTAGGAACAGTTTTAGCTTATATTCAATTGAAACGGATTTAGATTCAGTGAAGCAGGAGAATGAGGACCTAAGAATTTTGTGCATTACTTGGAATTCAGTTTAGTGGAACTTGAAATCTCACAGTTTCTTTGAAAAGAATAGTAAGATATAAAATTATTTGCCTGGAGCATGATCAGTATGCGTTGCCCACCTGAATAAATAGCTTTGGAATTAGAAGAGACGTGACT
>NC_090725.1:192514129-192521629 GCF_036898095.1 Palaemon carinicauda
CGACCAAGAATGTCTCAAAAATGCAAACATAATCAAGCATGAGCTAGCATGCCTAAACAGGTTAGTCTATTAACAGTGTTGGGAAGAGCAAGTGATAAGATAAAAAAGGAAAACAGTTACATTTTACGAACGTGTATGAAACACGTGCAGTACATGGCTTACCCCCTAAATATGACATACATGTGTAATAGGGTGCCCTGCTCTAGAGAGGCGTACTGTATGCAGATCATCTGGCGGGTCATATGCAGGTTTTAGGCGATCAATGATGACCCAACCTTCTTTGCCACGAATGTTAATTAAGAATCCTTTCGGCGTACGACGGATCACGAGGAAAAGGCCCATGTAAGGGGGTGCTAGAGGTGGCTTCCTAGTGTCATTTCACAGGTAAATGTGCGTTGCTGGGTGCAAATCTGTTTGTATGTGTTGCTTGGCTGGGGGCTTGTAAGTCTGGTGGCATAGAGTATATTTTCACAAAACTTGATGTAGGTGCTAGAGATTGTCGGAGGAGGTTGCAGACGAATAAAATTTGGAAGGGACGACCAACGGGTCGCCATACACCAGTTCAGCTGTCAAGACATCCAGGGCATCTTTAGGAGTAGTCCTTAGTCCCAGGAGGACTCCGAGAAGCTTGGTAAACCAGTTGGAGTCTTTGCAGTGGGACATCAAAGGGACTTTGCGGGTGCAATGGAAACGTTCAACCATTCTGTTGTCAGCTGGGTTGTAGGCGGTTGTCTGATATAGGATAATTCCCAGGATATTCGCTAATAATGTCCACAATTGAGAGGTGAAAGTGGTAGCCCTGCTCTAGAGAGGCGTACTGTATGCAGATCATTTGGCGGGTCATATGCAGGTTTTAGGCGATCAATGATGACCCAACCTTCTTTGCCACGAATGTTAATTAAGAATCCTTTCGGCGTACGACGGATCACGAGGAAAAGGCCCATGTAAGGGGGTGCTAGAGGTGGCTTCCTAGTGTCATTTCACAGGTAAATGTGCGTTGCTGGGTGCAAATCTGTTTGTATGTGTTGCTTGGCTGGGGGCTTGTAAGTCTGGCGGCATAGAGTATATTTTCACAAAACTTGATGTAGGTGCTAGAGATTGTCGGAGGAGGTTGCAGACGAATAAAATTTGGAAGGGACGACCAACGGGTCGCCATACACCAGTTCAGCTGTCAAGACATCCAGGGCATCTTTAGGAGTAGTCCTTAGTCCCAGGAGGACTCCGAGAAGCTTGGTAAACCAGTTGGAGTCTTTGCAGTGGGACATCAAAGGGACTTTGCGGGTGCAATGGAAACGTTCAACCATTCTGTTGTCAGCTGGGTTGTAGGTGGTTGTCTGATATAGGATAATTCCCAGGATATTCGCTAATAATGTCCACAATTGAGAGGTGAAAGTGGTAGCCCTGCTCTAGAGAGGCGTACTGTATGCAGATCATCTGGCGGGTCATATGCAGGTTTTAGGTGATCAATGATGACCCAACCTTCTTTGCCACGAATGTTAATTAAGAATCCTCTCGGCGTACGACGGATCACGAGGAAAAGGCCCATGTAAGGGGGTGCTAGAGGTGGCTTCCTAGTGTCATTTCACAGGTAAATGTGCGTTGCTGGGTGCAAATCTGTTTGTATGTGTTGCTTGGCTGGGGGCTTGTAAGTCTGGCGGCATAGAGTATATTTTCACAAAACTTGATGTAGGTGCTAGAGATTGTCGGAGGAGGTTGCAGACGAATAAAATTTGGAAGGGACGACCAACGGGTCGCCATACACCAGTTCAGCTGTCAAGACATCCAGGGCATCTTTAGGAGTAGTCCTTAGTCCCAGGAGGACTCCGAGAAGCTTGGTAAACCAGTTGGAGTCTTTGCAGTGGGACATCAAAGGGACTTTGCGGGTGCAATGGAAACGTTCAACCATTCTGTTGTCAGCTGGGTTGTAGGCGGTTGTCTGATATAGGATAATTCCCAGGATATTCGCTAATAATGTCCACAATTGAGAGGTGAAAGTGGTAGCCCTGCTCTAGAGAGGCGTACTGTATGCAGATCATCTGGCGGGTCATATGCAGGTTTTAGGCGATCAATGATGACCCAACCTTCTTTGCCACGAATGTTAATTAAGAATCCTTTCGGCGTACGACGGATCACGAGGAAAAGGCCCATGTAAGGGGGTGCTAGAGGTGGCTTCCTAGTGTCATTTCACAGGTAAATGTGCGTTGCTGGGTGCAAATCTGTTTGTATGTGTTGCTTGGCTGGGGGCTTGTAAGTCTGGCGGCATAGAGTATATTTTCACAAAACTTGATGTAGGTGCTAGAGATTGTCGGAGGAGGTTGCAGACGAATAAAATTTGGAAGGGACGACCAACGGGTCGCCATACACCAGTTCAGCTGTCAAGACATCCAGGGCATCTTTAGGAGTAGTCCTTAGTCCCAGGAGGACTCCGAGAAGCTTGGTAAACCAGTTGGAGTCTTTGCAGTGGGACATCAAAGGGACTTTGCGGGTGCAATGGAAACGTTCAACCATTCTGTTGTCAGCTGGGTTGTAGGTGGTTGTCTGATATAGGATAATTCCCAGGATATTCGCTAATAATGTCCACAATTGAGAGGTGAAAGTGGTAGCCCTGCTCTAGAGAGGCGTACTGTATGCAGATCATCTGGCGGGTCATATGCAGGTTTTAGGCGATCAATGATGACCCAACCTTCTTTGCCACGAATGTTAATTAAGAATCCTTTCGGCGTACGACGGATCACGAGGAAAAGGCCCATGTAAGGGGGTGCTAGAGGTGGCTTCCTAGTGTCATTTCACAGGTAAATGTGTGTTGCTGGGTGCAAATCTGTTTGTATGTGTTGCTTGGCTGGGGGCTTGTAAGTCTGGCGGCATAGAGTATATTTTCACAAAACTTGATGTAGGTGCTAGAGATTGTCGGAGGAGGTTGCAGACGAATAAAATTTGGAAGGGACGACCAACGGGTCGCCATACACCAGTTCAGCTGTCAAGACATCCAGGGCATCTTTAGGAGTAGTCCTTAGTCCCAGGAGGACTCCGAGAAGCTTGGTAAACCAGTTGGAGTCTTTGCAGTGGGACATCAAAGGGACTTTGCGGGTGCAATGGAAACGTTCAACCATTCTGTTGTCAGCTGGGTTGTAGGCGGTTGTCTGATATAGGATAATTCCCAGGATATTCGCTAATAATGTCCACAATTGAGAGGTGAAAGTGGTAGCCCTGCTCTAGAGAGGCGTACTGTATGCAGATCATCTGGCGGGTCATATGCAGGTTTTAGGCGATCAATGATGACCCAACCTTCTTTGCCACGAATGTTAATTAAGAATCCTTTCGGCGTACGACGGATCACGAGGAAAAGGCCCATGTAAGGGGGTGCTAGAGGTGGCTTCCTAGTGTCATTTCACAGGTAAATGTGCGTTGCTGGGTGCAAATCTGTTTGTATGTGTTGCTTGGCTGGGGGCTTGTAAGTCTGGCGGCATAGAGTATATTTTCACAAAACTTGATGTAGGTGCTAGAGATTGTCGGAGGAGGTTGCAGACGAATAAAATTTGGAAGGGACGACCAACGGGTCGCCATACACCAGTTCAGCTGTCAAGACATCCAGGGCATCTTTAGGAGTAGTCCTTAGTCCCAGGAGGACTCCGAGAAGCTTGGTAAACCAGTTGGAGTCTTTGCAGTGGGACATCAAAGGGACTTTGCGGGTGCAATGGAAACGTTCAACCATTCTGTTGTCAGCTGGGTTGTAGGCGGTTGTCTGATATAGGATAATTCCCAGGATATTCGCTAATAATGTCCACAATTGAGAGGTGAAAGTGGTAGCCCTGCTCTAGAGAGGCGTACTGTATGCAGATCATCTGGCGGGTCATATGCAGGTTTTAGGCGATCAATGATGACCCAACCTTCTTTGCCACGAATGTTAATTAAGAATCCTTTCGGCGTACGACGGATCACGAGGAAAAGGCCCATGTAAGGGGGTGCTAGAGGTGGCTTCCTAGTGTCATTTCACAGGTAAATGTGCGTTGCTGGGTGCAAATCTGTTTGTATGTGTTGCTTGGCTGGGGGCTTGTAAGTCTGGCGGCATAGAGTATATTTTCACAAAACTTGATGTAGGTGCTAGAGATTGTCGGAGGAGGTTGCAGATGAATAAAATTTGGAAGGGACGACCAACGGGTCGCCATACACCAGTTCAGCTGTCAAGACATCCAGGGCATCTTTAGGAGTAGTCCTTAGTCCCAGGAGGACTCCGAGAAGCTTGGTAAACCAGTTGGAGTCTTTGCAGTGGGACATCAAAGGGACTTTGCGGGTGCAATGGAAACGTTCAACCATTCTGTTGTCAGCTGGGTTGTAGGCGGTTGTCTGATATAGGATAATTCCCAGGATATTCGCTAATAATGTCCACAATTGAGAGGTGAAAGTGGTAGCCCTGCTCTAGAGAGGCGTACTGTATGCAGATCATCTGGCGGGTCATATGCAGGTTTTAGGCGATCAATGATGACCCAACCTTCTTTGCCACGAATGTTAATTAAGAATCCTTTCGGCGTACGACGGATCACGAGGAAAAGGCCCATGTAAGGGGGTGCTAGAGGTGGCTTCCTAGTGTCATTTCACAGGTAAATGTGCGTTGCTGGGTGCAAATCTGTTTGTATGTGTTGCTTGGCTGGGGGCTTGTAAGTCTGGCGGCATAGAGTATATTTTCACAAAACTTGATGTAGGTGCTAGAGATTGTCGGAGGAGGTTGCAGACGAATAAAATTTGGAAGGGACGACCAACGGGTCGCCATACACCAGTTCAGCTGTCAAGACATCCAGGGCATCTTTAGGAGTAGTCCTTAGTCCCAGGAGGACTCCGAGAAGCTTGGTAAACCAGTTGGAGTCTTTGCAGTGGGACATCAAAGGGACTTTGCGGGTGCAATGGAAACGTTCAACCATTCTGTTGTCAGCTGGGTTGTAGGCGGTTGTCTGATATAGGATAATTCCCAGGATATTCGCTAATAATGTCCACAATTGAGAGGTGAAAGTGGTAGCGCTATCATAAGTAATATGCACAGGGATACCAAATCTCACTGTCCATCCTGAGAGCAAGGCAGATATAAAGGAGAGACGTTACAGTTTCCATGGGAATGGCTTCAGGCCAGTAAGTAGAGCAGTCGATGATGGCAAACAGGTAACTATGTATTGGTGACGTGGGTAGTGGACCTACTACGTCGACGTAAATGTAGACAAAACTACTCTGAGGTTGAGGATTCCATGTGTTGAAGTAGTTTTGAAGTTTGGTATGAATTACAGGTGCAGACCCAATCCTTAGCATCCTTAGTAATGCCTTGCTAAATGAACTTCATCTTCAGTAGATGGGTGCAAAGTATGTGAAAGGCCATGAATGAAATTAAACGCCGGTCGGTGTAGGGAAGCAGTCAAGGTCTACAAAGACTTACATCACTGAGGAGGGTGGTGTTGGAGTCGTTGAGGGAGAGGTTTTCCCAACGGAGGGATGTGCATGATTTCCTACATGCTTGGTACTCTGGATCTTTCCGTTTGGCATCTGCCAAGGCGTAATAATCCAATCCCATGTGAATGGCAGCCACTGTGTTTCTTGACAGGGCATCGGCAATGTGATTCATTTTCCCAGGGACTTTTTGGAGGGTGCTATTATATTCAGCTATGGTGGAGAGGTCAGCGTTGATGAGCGGACCAGGCATCAGACTATTGAGAGAAGGCGTGCACCAGAAGCATGTGGTCCTTGCGAATGATGAAGGGCATACCTTCCAAGAAGTGGCGAAAGTGACGGACAGCAAAGTGCACTATCAGCACTTTGTGGTTGAAGGTAGAGTGGTCAGATTCTGCATTGGACAGTTTTCTACTGAAGAAGACTGATGGGCTGGGAGGGCTGTTGACCACCTGCTTAAGTACTGCACCAATAGCGACGTTGCTGGCATCGATGGAGAGAATGAGAGGTGCATGTGGCATGAGAAAAGTGATAGCAGCAGCGATTGATAGGGCATTTTTTCGGTTGCAAAATGCTATTTCTTGAAGGACACTTCACTTCAGGTCTTTTGGCTTGCCCTTGAGGGAGGCATAGAGGGGAGTAAGAGTGGAAGCCATGAGTGGTAGTAAATGGTGGTAATAGTTGATCAGGCTCAAAAATTCTTGTAGTGCTTTGATAGTCGAGGGTGTGGGGGAGTTCTGAAAGGCTGCCACCTTCTCAAGGAGTGGGTGGATTCACTCAGGAGTGATGCAATGCCCTAAGAACTATACTTTGTTGGCGCCAAAGGTACACTAGTCGTACCTGATTACAAGGCCATTCTGTTGAAGGATGCTGAGCATGATGCGTAGGTAACAGAGGTGTTCCTCTTTGGAGGAAGAGAACACAAATATGTCCTCCATGAAACATACTGAGGGGAGGTCTCCTACGAAGGCCAAAAAAAAAGAGTAATTGAAGGTGTATGTACTGAAGGGGGGATGATGACGATCTTGGGGTTGTCTTTTGGGTTCATAGGCACCTGATAAAACTTTCACTTTGTGCAAGTAGAAGGTCATGTCGACGATGTTTGGGAAGGAGTAGTGATCCATTTCTGTCTGCATGTTCAGGCACCTGTAATCCCCTCATGGGCGCAGAGAGCCATCTTTCTTCTGGATAATGTATAAGGGTGACGACCATAGGCTTGAGGCCTTTTGGCAAAGGCCGATTTTTTCCATTTTGACGAACTTTTGTTTAGATGCTGCCAAACGATCTGGTACCAGACGCCTGAATCTGGTGAATACTGGGGGCCCTTTTATCTTGGCATGGTGATAAATACCATCATTTGGTGGGAGCTGTAGGCGTTTGACAAAGTTCTGGACAAAAAACCTCAAGGTAGGACGTGAGGAGGTGGGCATAGGCTTCTATGGGTGATCTGATGTGGAGAGCGAGATCAGAGGAGGCAGGGTGGAAGTGTTGTCGATGATTAAGAGTCTGCGTTGACTAACTGTCAGTGAGGGACATCAACCAGGAGGTGGAAATGTGAGAGGAAATCCACACCAAGGATTGGTAATGTGACGTCAGCAATGTGAAATTTCCAGTGATATTTGGCTCTTCCAAACAATAATATGAGGGTTTCATAACTGTGGATGGGTATCGCAGATCAGTTGACAGCTACCAGGCAAATAGCGGCAGACTTATACAGATTACGCCGCGTCCTGGAGAGTGGCCTTGGCAAAAGAGAACGGTAAGCATACATGTCTACCAAAAAGCACAAGCCCATACCTGCATCATGTAAAAAGGAAAGATTAGTGACAAGAGAGGCCACCGCCACAAGCAATGGTTCACTTCAACATTTTATTGCCACAGACACCTGTTCGCACTTTTCTTCGCAGAAGCCCCGAATCTGCAGCAGTAGTAGCATAACTGCAACTGATGGGCATCAGTAAGTTGTTAGTTAGAATGTAAGTGAGAGTAGTGGGCAGTTTTGTCCCCACTCTGGCACGTCATGGGGTTCTTTATGTCCTACTGCATTCACTTCATCTAGTGGAGGTGTTG
>NC_090725.1:192526629-192531629 GCF_036898095.1 Palaemon carinicauda
TCTTTCTTCATCTTCTGTTATAACAGATCCATCTCTCTTGTTGATGGGTATATGCTTCTTCTTCTTTGCCCTAGTGGAGATTTCATTTATAATTCTATGAGTAATTCTTACACATTAGACTTTTCCTGAATTCATAGCTTTGTCAGCTTCATCTGTTCTACTGTCTAGATATTCTCTCCAGTCATTCCCAGCTTTTCTTTTGACCTCACTATCAATACTGGAATACTTAGCATACTCTACTTTGTAATTTTCATTATTTCCTCATGAACATTCAGCAATCAATTTCTGTCTTTGTCTCCTTTTTATAGTATCCCAAGTATCATTTGATATCCATGGCTTTCTCCTTGCAACCGTGTGTTCCAAGACTTCACTACCAACTGACTGATATATGTTCTTGTTATCACAGCATTCTTCATTAATTGTCTGCTCTTCTTCTCTTAGAGTCTCTAAAACTGTAAATTGATTCCTATATTCAATTTTAAATGTTTCTCTGTGCTCTTCTTCTAAAAGCTTAGTTGCATCAAATCTAGGTATTCTATCTACCTTTCCGTTGGGTGACTTCAGTTTTAATTTCAGTGTGGCAAGGAGGAGCTGGTGATCACTACCAATATCTACACCAATATAGATTCTTACATTTCTCAGAGTCCTCCTTCTCTCTTTATTAATTGCAATGTGATATATTTGTTTTTTGGTAATTGCCACATGGTGAAGTCCATGTGTACTTGTGGATGTTCTTGTGTTAAAAAAGAGTACTTCCATTGACACGATTGTTTGCTGAACAGAAACTTATGAAATGTGCTCCATTTTCATTTGCAACTTCGCCAAGACCCGAGACACCCATCACATTCTCTATCCCTTGATTGTTCATTTCAACTTTAGCATTGAAGTCGCCCATCACAATTTTCAAATCTCTCTCTGGGATCTCATCTATTACACTCTGCAGTTCTTTATATCATATATCTTTCCTTTTTTCGGGGGAATCATTTGTTGGGGCATAACAAACTATTATACTCATATTGCACTCCTTGATTTAAACTTTGCTAGTAACAATATACTATTTACAGCTCTCCACTCGGTTAATGCCTTTTCTGCTCTTGGGGTCATCATCATTCCTACCCCTTCTCTTTTGAGTTCATCAGATCTTCCTGAGTAGATATATATATATATTGCCTTAGTCTAAAGTTTCCTTACCAATCCCCTTACAACATGTTTCACTTAGGGCCTAGATATCCAAACTATATTTCATAAATTCACTCTCCACTCGCTGATACTTACCAATCTGATTCATGATTCTAACATTCCAATTACCTATTTTCAATTTTTCTTTAGTATTTATAAACCGGCAGATTCTTAGCACCCAGATATGCCCGGGACTGGGGGCCATCTTTAATTTTCTCTATCCATGTCTGACTAAATCCATAGAGGATTTATTGGCTAATTCTACTATAGTAAGAACAATCGCCGGGCATCAGGAGTAAAAGTCAAAAGACCGTTTGTCCATCGCCATAAAACCAATCCGTCACCCTGCTGCCAGTGACTTCATCGAGAATTAGGGGGGCATTTCCTCCACACCCAGAGCTCTCATTACTCCACAGAGTTGCTCATCTGCTTACGTTGGCAAACATAGATTATTAAGGATATACCTCCTGGCACGATATGCTAAGATATACGGCCTACCACGGTAAATATATATATATATATATATATATATATATATATATATATATATATATATATATATATATATATATATATATATATATATATATATATATATATATATATACATATGTATATAAACACAAACAGGATAGCAATCCCTTCCTATACGGACTTACATCTTAGACCTATGATGTAAGTCTGTATAGAAAGGGCTCACTATTTTTATTTAGTTTGAGGATACTGTGGTATTCAATAAATTGCATAAAGATCACAATTAAACCAATTCATAATTTCACCGCCTAGTTACAACTACATTACAACCACTTCAATCCCGCCGCAGTCAGTACTCAACAGTAGGCTATTCCTTTAACCTCCCCGCAAGTTTTCATCAATAGCGAGTTATCTTAATTACGTGGTTTTAGTATATTCTGGTATTCAAAGAAAAATTATAATAAAATATTTTTCGTATGTTCAGTGTAATTTATCCCTGTTCGTGTTAAATTATATGAAAAGTTACAAAAGAATGCAGCGTACATCAGAAAACAAGCTCCTGTCGTTGACTTCGGCATGTTTTGTTATTAAAATAACACTTACCACTACAATACTTATAATCTCTCTATTCATCATCATTTCCTTATTGACAAAACATATACCTGAGGGAGAAATCTGTGTTAGTTAATATCTTTCGATTCACATTACTTAGTAATTATTTGAAAACAATGATGCTAATCGGACAAAATGCTTCCAACCTATCAGCTATTGGGAAATTTTTCTGACCTGTGAGTGAGTGTAAATCTGCCTCGTTAAATAAAATAAGTATAGTTCCAGCTGCATAATAGGGCATATACTGTAAACATACTCACCAAATCCCGCTACGTTTTACCGCAGATAGCGCGAAAATATCATCGTGAATGTTATAGTTTTATTACATAAAATGCGACGGATAAAGTTACACGTGGCAAACTTTTAGTTTCACTGAAAGTTAGAGGTACTCCCACACTACATTAATCAGGATATCGGCAATAAAATGTACCCAGTGTTACGTTCAACTATCGTACACAACGTAGATTAATGTACATATAACACCCAGCTCCAGATTCTTCTGGCATATTGTGTAATTCATAGGATGATAATAGATAATCACAGATTCTTCTGGCATATTGTGTAAATGATAGGATGATAACAGATAATCACAGATGAGAGGGACGTTGCTCCCCAAACCTAGTAAATCCTGTGATTGACAGTCAACTAATCATTATTTTGTAACTATTTAGTAATATTTCAAATCATCTACAAAGTAGTTTGTAACTTACCAATTTTGTCCTAATGTATTCCAAAGTTTCCTTAATGCTATACTTATTACAAGATCATTATCTGACATTTTGGGAGTATGGGATCCATGAGCATCCTGCAATTGAATTTTTTTATTCTCTAAAACGAAAAGTGAAAATAAATGAGTTACTGGCCCAGGTCCCCTAGACTTCTGGGCCCCGGGAACAGAATACCCTTCCGTCCTTAACACCTCCCTTGTTTGGGCCCTGCCTGGACTAAATACACTCTTTAGAATCTATAAATCTTACATATTTAATCTAAAACAAATACAAATAAAGCTCATGTATACATTAATTGATATAAATTTTAATAACAAAACTTTCCTGTTATGTATTCTTGTGACATGATATTTGAATAGACCATCTTTTTAGACCATACCCAACTGATAACTTCAACATTAACACTTCCATGAAGGATGAATATTGCACCCTATCATTTATAGATCTTTAGTATGCGCGTTTATATTTTAAGGAATATTAAGAAACTATTTGCTGGACGAGGTAAAAGATGTCTTGAAATCTCAAAAGTGGATGCAAGACAAAGTTTAGTTGTGCCAAGCGAGCTTGGAGATCATTGAGTAGCTGATGGATAGAAAGGACTAAGGAAATTCAAGCCTTTGCTGACCTCACCAACATGTATAGCTTTTATAATGCCATCAAATCCCTGTATGGCATTAGAATAACGCAATCAACCCAGCCAGCACACTAGTCAGCACTGCCATCCTAAAAGAACTGAGTGAGATTTTAAGCCACTGGTTGAGCATATCTGCTCTACACTGAACTATCATATTGGCACTAATGAGTTGGTTATGGAAGCCCTACTTGATTTACTAATCAACCAGAACCTCGACAATTTCCCAGACCTTCATGAAACTCAGAGTGCAATATAACACCTTAAAAAGCCCGATAGATGTGGTCCTGATATCAATCATATAGAAATTCTCAAGCAAAGGCTCTACCTTCTCGAAAAGTAGGTGCATGAGATCATCTGTGGCACATGGAGGGGAGAGTATATACCAAAGCCTGTGATAGACTCTATAATAATTTCTTTTCATAAGAACAATGGTCTTGTATACAGTACCCTGTGAACTCCTTTGGACGATACTTGTAAAGTGTAGAGTTCTTAGCAAATTTGTCAAAATACTTCATCTCTTTCATTCCAGAATGGAAGTAAAAGTTAGTAAAGGTGCATTGGGATCTTCATCTTTCCCTCTGGGTATGAGAGTAAAGCACCATTATGTTCTGACCCCTATCCTTTTTAATCATTTCATCTCGTCACTGATTACTTTATTACAGCAGAACTTAGAGAAGAAAACAAGGTTTAAACAGAATACCGAATGGATGGTAGCCTGTTCAACATCAGACGGTAACACACCCGTACCGAAACATGCTGAAAAATTTTGGCCCACATCCCCAAGTACCCTATTTTCATCATGTAAAGGACTTAGTTTACAGATACATGCAAGAAAAACGGGAGTCATAGTTCACAAACAAAACAATATCAGAATATGTTTGTCCTATCTGCACTACTAATTGAGTTCGTGAGCAGAAGCCAGGAGTATATATTGATGCCATTCCAAGCAACTGGAACTCTATCACATCTGGTTTCGGAAAATTATGGGCCTCACTCGAAGAGATCAGATTCCACAAACAGAAAATCTGGAATGAAAGCGATGCCCAAGCATAGAAGACATGCTTACTAAATGCCAAACATTTGTTTGATTATATTATCTGTAAGCCCGATGAATAGCTCCCAAAACAAATAAATGGTTACCAAAGCAGTTGCTGCCCTATTAGGAGATCCAAAGATAGAGCCAAGACTACCTAAAATGAATGCAGAACTCCACCAGCTGACTTTGAATAGCAGTGATATGAAGGAAGGTTTTCAAGTCCAATATTGGCCTAGTGAACCATAACAATGGACTCACATACAACGGGAGTATTCCCATTAAATTCAACATATATAGAGGAATTTCTAATACTAATATTTGATAAGATTAGAGAAGA